>NC_142929.1:20174873-20187373 GCF_046866305.1 Octopus bimaculoides | reverse complement strand
GGGCATGTGTCTTTTTTGCATAATATTCATATATTGCATAGAATTGACGTTCAGGAAAAAACTTCCACCTTGGAGACTTGGCAAAGTAGGTGATGGGTCATGCTTGAAATTTCTTTAAGATCTATTCAAGTGTTCATACCACGTTGGATAAAGATATTGCGTGTCTTTTGTTATCTCTGAACGAAGCCAAATGCTGCGTATATCTTTGTTTAAAGACGCTTCCCGTCATTCCACTGTAGGATTTTGTCATTGTTTTTCAAATTGCTAATGTCGCCCTGATACACTAGTTCTTTATCCAAGCACTTATTGTTCAGCAGACTGTTGTCTGGAGATCTAAAATTACAGGATCTTTGGAAGATATTCCTAGTGTTGTTATTCTTATTGCGGCTGGAGATAATCGACTCTATATAGGGGAGGCAACTATAACTAACTATAAACGTACTCCTATTGAAAATCTTCCTAGGAGTTCTCGGCATGAAACCAATTGTATTCTTCGTAACTCACTAACAAAATCTATATATACATACACACACACAAACATATATATATTATGTACATATAAATACAAACATACACACACACACACACACACATATATATATATATATGTGTGTGTGTGTGTGTGTGTGTGTGTGTATGAGAGTGTGTATATTTGTATATATATATGTGCATGTGTGCATGTATATATATATATATATATACATGCACACATCCACATATATATACATAAATATACACACTCTCATACACACTCACTACACACGTACACACATATATTTATAACGACGGAAAAGTAAAGCAATGCAAAGAATAAGTGAATGAGTGAAACAATCATGTGTTCGATATTACATTAATTTTTCCAATCCAGTACAAACCATGGGTGCAATCAATTTGTAGAAGGTTATAGCATCTGATATGTTTTCGGCTGTTCGCCATAGACCGGCGTTTACTGCCCTTCTTCAGTAATCACCTCTGGCAGGCTTGCGTGTGAGCTACAAGGCCTGTTCTTGATTTGCAGCAAAAATTACATCTGCTGCAACCAAAGCTACTTGACACAACGGAGGAGTGATGCCTCTCATGTGCTCTTTCGTATTTTCTCTGTCATTTCTCCTCGATTTCTGAAATTGAGAACTTCAGCGATCGGTGCCATTCATCGCGCCGCAGGGTCCCCTCTCCCTAGTGTCTCGAGAGATGCCGGAGTTCTTCATGTCTCTTCAGTACATCACTGTATTGCAATACTAACACACACACACACACACACACACACACACGTATATATGTATATATACATTATTTACATTTAACGGATATGTGTCCTCATCTTGTTTGTTGTTAACACAACGTTTCGGCTGATACATCCGTTGAATGTAAATAATGTAAATAATGTAAATAATGCACATAATTCCTCATCTCTTAAATATAGAACTGCAATATGTATATATATATATATATATATATATATATATATATATATATATATATATACAGCAGCAGCAACAATTAGCCAGCGACCACTTCAACAGCTTCGTCCAGCCAACGATGACCATCGCCGTCGCCATATCAGCAACACGTTTCTACGACTACTACCAAGCAGCCTCAATCACCACCAGCGTCAATTTCTCAAAATACAATGTTTATATCCCAAAAAGATTTTATAACATTTTTATAACATTTTTCTTACATTTTTCTGACATAATTTAAATATATACTTTAACCATGTAACAGAAGCCTTCTGTAGTTTTTTCACTCTTATTATCTTTTATATATATATATATATATATATTTATATATATATATATATGTATATATATATATATATATATGTATATATATATATATATATATATATATATATATATATATATATATATATATATATATATATATGTGTGTGTGTGTGTGTGTGTGTGTGTGTGTATGTATGTATGTATGTATGTATGTATGTATGCGTGTGTGTGTGTATGTATGTATGTATGTATGTATGTATGTATGTATAACGACCGAAAAGTAATGTAAAGTAAATAAGTGAATAAGTGACACATTACGTTTACCAGTATGATTTTCTTTCCATTACGTACCAGGTGTGCAATCCAGCTCACTGTCAAACAAGGTTATGGAGTCTTTTGATAAGTATATACACGCTAAACTGAGAGCTTTTACGTGATTTGGTTAAGTGAATATAGTACATGAATTCTTCATTCATTCTAGTATTGTCTTTGGGTCCTTGCTATTATTCCATATTTATTTCTTGAGTGAGTGGCTTTAGACGAATAAAGGATACAAAGGGAAAATTAAACATCACATATGAGAAAAATTATACAAATTAGGGCTCAAATGAATAAATATTATTTAACGACTAGCAGACGGCAGTGGTTCAGCTAGTATATATAAATATGTATACAAACATGTACACATACATACCCATGCACAGACACGAACGCGCGAGCACACACACACACACACACACACACACACACACACACACACACACATATAGTGAGAGAGAAACACACAGGCGTGGCTGTGTGGTAAGAGGTTTTCTTCCCAACCACATGGTTCTGGATTCAGTACCACTGAATTTTTTACTACAGCCCCGAGTCGACCAAAGCCTTGTGGATGGATTTGGTGGACAGAAACTGAAAGAAAGCGGCCATATATATATGTGCGTTTGTATCTCTGTTTGTCGCCCACCACCACTTGACAACCAGTATTGGTTTGTTTACGCCCTCGTAACTGACATCCCTGTAACTACATATACTGCGTCGGAGCAAAAGTTTGAACTGTTTTGTTTTTTTTAAGTAAATTCAATAATAAAATTTAGATATTTGTACTTATTTTTATTCAGCCGTATATATCCAGTTTT
Organism: Octopus bimaculoides; assembly: GCF_046866305.1. Taxonomy (NCBI): domain Eukaryota; kingdom Metazoa; phylum Mollusca; class Cephalopoda; order Octopoda; family Octopodidae; genus Octopus; species Octopus bimaculoides. The sequence goes on along the minus strand of NC_142929.1, from coordinate 20,184,510 downwards.
GTTTAACTATCTTTCGACATCTTTGAGGTAAATTCCTGATACCATCCATCAAGAACTTGGTACATTTCCGGGGCATGAAGTGGTCTCAGTGGTTTTTACAGCCTTTCATATATTTAATTTCTTCGCATTAAAAGAATTTTGTCGGGATCGAAATAAATGGTATTTCGAATGTGCAAAGTCAGGCGAGCGAGTGCAATGGGTGTGATAGAACATCCCAACTAAGATGTACCAATTTCTACTGGATCTGCAAAGAAACAACCGTTGTCAAGAAGGGTGATGGCTCCCTTCGGATTATCCAACTCTGGACGCTGTTCATTGATCGCACTCTTCAATTGGTCTGTTTGGGAATAATAATTGTCGGAATTCAATGTCTGGTTTTGCTCTTCTCATCCCACTTGATAGAGAGCATCACTTTCTTCAGATATCGCCCGGCTTTTGCAGTTTTTGAAGATGAATCGTTTTGTTTTTTTCCCAGGACCTTTTCGCTCTACATTGTTGAAAAGAATTTATTTTTCATCACTTGTGATCGTTCCTTCCAAAAATGGGCCGTTTTTGTTGCGTTTGAACAGAGAGTGGCAGATGGAAATATAGTCCATTAAATTTTTTCCGTTAAATTATGAGGCAACCAAATATTATAGCGTCCACGTAGCCAGTTGTTTTTAAAATATCATAAACGCTTACTACATGAGATATGTGGAGTGTCTTTGCGATGTTTCATGTCATGTGACCTGGATCATTTTTGATCATCAACGACTGTATGCCGGTTAGAATTTTCACGGTCTTCCAAATCAAAATTTCCTAGCGAACCACTTACAAAGTGTCCTCTAAACTATGGCACCATATGTATAAAATTTCCGTATCTTCATTGCTGTTGATGCATCAATGTTTACCTTTCCGGAAATAAGTATGCATCAGATGACGAAAATGTATCTAATTTTTCTTCATTTTCACTTTTAACGTATAAACAGTTGAAATAAACTATTCACACAGTAATCGTATAGAAAGACATGAAACGTCTGTCATGTGAGAAATTAAATCATATGTGAAACACCACCAGTTAAAAATGGTACGACCTTTAGTTCCAACCCTTTATATATATATATATATATAATTATCGAGCATATATATACAATGCATGTACTTTGCTTGATCACCGGTATTCTGCGATTCCACGCGATAGAGATCATTCTCTCAAAGCGTCGGGTGTGAAAATACCCGACAGTCATAGGCGAGACAGCCCGCCTCGAATTCCAACCAGGACATCGATGTTTCACCATTCTTGTGGGTAATCAACTTCACGTACCTGAACCGAATTGGAGGCGAACTGAATAGCTTGTCCATGACTATATGCAAGATAGTGGAAAAAGCCATCGACGATGTGTGCATAGGAATAAATTCAAATATGAATTAGAAGCAGCGCTAGTATTGCAAACATTATCGAACACACATACTCAATGTACGTACTTTGTTTGCCGGTATGCAGCGTTTTGATGCAGTGAAGGTGACTCGCTCAAAGTGGCGAGTGTTAAAATACTAGAATATCATACAGAGGTGAGACAACTCATCCCAAATCCCATCCAGGAACGATGGACATCACTGTTTTGCTGATAATCTATACTTCACCCAAAAGTAATATAAGGTATAATACTCGGTGGATTAACATCGTCTCTCACCTAGACGTTCCACCTTCTTACCCGAGTAATTTTCTGTCCTCACTTGCCTTTTCTATCGCTGTTAAAGCAGGCAAGGACCACCACCGAGACATACTCGACTAACTCTTCACGCTTCTTCTGACCATCTCTGTTCGTCCCGAAAGGCCTAAGAAAGCAATGCGCATAACACTCACTTCCAGACCAAAACCTGAACTCGATTTCAACCTCTAAAACTACCATGAAAATAAGAATGACTGTCCACTTTTTCAGAGGCGGAGAACATGTTTACCTGCACATACAATAATATATGTCCCTGGTTTTATTAGATATTTTAGCAGTCATCCAAAACGACAACGGAACAAACAAACAGAAAAAAGAATACCTGGTTTTATTTAATACAAAACTGAAGTGATACTGATATTATGAGATCTATATAATAACATAGATGCTACTTTTACATTTTTTATACAATGTCAGCTCTCTAACTGATTGCGTGTGGTTTTTCATTTTCTGTGTATGCTTTGTGTATATTATGTTGTTTGTCTGACTATAGTAAAAGAATCAATTAATCTCTCTTTCTCTTTCTCACTCTCTCTCTCTCTCTCACACCATATACTCATACTCCTACAATACACTCATGTGAGCATAGGATAATATAAATTTAAACATAAATATATAAATATGTATGTGGATGTATATATATATACATACTTGTATATATATTTATACATACATGTATATTTATATACATATATATGTATATCTTTACACTCAACACACTCACAAATATATGCATATATATATGTGTGTACATATATGTATATATGTATTTATGTATGTATATATATATATATATATATATATATATATATATATATATATATGCATATATATGTGTGTGTACGTGTGTGTGTATTTATTCAAACGTATATGCATATGTACATGTGTGTGTGTGTGTGTGTGTGTGTGTGTGTGTGTGTGTGTGTGTATACAAACATACTTACAAACCCATATATCGAATATATGCACACACACACACACACACACGCACGCACACCTATAAACTTGCTTATATAGATATATATGTATGTATGCTTGCGTGCGCGCCTACGTGTGTCTGTGTGTGGGCGTTTATATGTATATAACTACATGTGTATATGTTTATATGTATATAATATGTATGTATGCGTGTGCATATACAGTTAAACACATGCACATATATGCATGCATACGCATATACATACATTCAAAAATACAAGAGTACACCTCATTCCAAAATTAAGTACTTGGTCTATAATGATAAAACAAATATATCCATGTTCTTTCTGTGGTTTTACTCATTGGTGACTGGTTATTCTTCCAATCCCGTATAATCAATTAACTCCAGTGTTTCTCAAATTTGGTTTATAATTTTTACTCTTCATAATCCTGTCACCGACTTAATCCCTTTGTCTGTCCGTGTTTGTCCCCCCCCCCTATGTTTAGCCCTTTCTGCGCAATAAAGAAACAAGAAACGTTAGCACGTCTGGCGAAATGCTTAACGGTATTTCGTCTGTCTTTACATTCTGAGTTCAAATTCCGCCGAGGTCGACTTTGCCTTTCATCCTTTCGGGGGTCGATTAAATAAGTACCAGTTACGCACTGGGGTCGATGTAATCGACTTAATCCTTTTGTCTGTTCTTGTTTGTCCCCTCTATGTTTAGCCCCTTGTGAGCAATAAACAAATAAGGAACGTTAGTACGCCGGGCGAAATGCTTAGCGGTATTTCGTCTGCCGTTACGTTCTGAGTTCAAAGTCCACCGAGGTCGATTTTGCCTTTCATTCTTTCGGGGGTCGATTAAATAAGTACCAGTTAGGCACTGGGATCGATGTAATCGACTTAATCCCTTTGTCTGTCCTTGTTTGTCCCCTTTATGTTTAGCCTCCTGTGGGTAATAAAGAAATAAATAATATTATGCATTATAAACAAATGACCTTGATGTCATTTGCTATCAGCAGTTGATTGTATGTTTTCAGCCATCCATACAATCGTGGCACAGCTGACATTTTCGAACTCACCTAGGAGAGTTGTGAACGACAACATCTATTATTTATTTGCCATTATGTATTAATCCTCAACTTGCACTGTAAATGCATGACCTTCAATTTGTGGCTATTATCAACAGTTACTTACTTTCAATCCCTTTTCATGTCTCATTTGTGGCACCAACCATCCCATATGCAGTTCAAGATAGATACATAATTGCTAATGCATTCTTACATTTATACATACGAACGTGTGTGTGTGTGTATGTGTGCATATATACATGCATTTATATATACATACATACACGATATATACATACATACATACACCTGTGTATATACACACACCGGAATTATGACTTGCATCCTTACATTTATACATGCATACACATACATGCTTGCGGTGTATGTATTTGTTGATGTGTTTCTGCATGTATGTCTATATGTATGTGTGTATATATATATATATATATACACATGCACATATATACATACGCACACACACACACACACTCACACACACGTATATATGTATTGATGTGTGCATATATTTCTTTATGTGTGTGCATATGCTTACATACACATATATATACTTACACATGTACAACTAGAGACAGAAAGATTCCCATACATATAACAGAGAGATATGATTTTTTAAAGTAGTGAGAAGAGAGGACAGACACAAGTGAGTGAAGGTGGGGAAAGACTCACTTAGGATGAAAGTAATTTTTTTCTGACATACTTTTATTTCCGTTTCTCTACAGCTTCCACTTATTGTTTTATTTTCAGCGTTTATCCTAAAGAATTACGTGGAGAGAAACATTTTCATGAGTCTATATTCTTCTAACCACTGAAACCGTTGTAACTTCAGTAATTTTTTTTTTTAAACTATTAATCATTGTTTCTAGCTTCAAACAACAAATGTAATAACAATATATTAAATTTTGTTTTTTATAATTATATTTAGATATACTATTCTAAGCATTTCGCCCGGCGTGCTAACGTTTCATCCAGCTCACCGATTAGGTCGGCACTAGTACGCAAATGGTACTTGATTTATCGACCCGGAAAGGATGAAAGGCAAAGTCGACCTCGGCGGAATTTGAACTCAGAACGTAAAGGCAGACAAAATACCGCTAAGCATTTCGCCAGACGTGCTAACGTTTCTTATTTCTTTATTGCCCACAAAGGGCTAAACATAGAGGGAACAAACAAGGACAGACAAAGGGATTAAGTTGATTACATCGACCTCAGTGCATAACTGGCACTTATTTTATGGACCCTGTAAGGGTGAAAGGCAAAGTCGACCTCGGTGGAATTTGAACTCAGAATGTAAAGACAGGCGAAATACCGCTAAGCATTTCGCCCGGCGTGCTAACGTTTCTGCCAGCTCGCCGCTTTATAATTATATTTAGGTATTCCTTTCTACTCTAGGTACGACCTCAGTACGCAACTGGTACTTAATTTATCGACCCCAAAAGGATGAAAGGCGAAGTCGACCTCGTCGGAATTTGAAATCAGAACGTAAAGACAGACATAATACCGCTATGCTAACGTTTCTGCCAGCTCGCCACATTATAATTATATTTAGATATTGAGAAACAAAAATGAATATAAGACTCATATTTTCAAGGGAAACAACTTTGAATAGCTAATATTAATAAGTTATTTCCCTTGAAATCTTTACTTATTGATTTTTTCTTCTCCTTATAATCTGTCATGTCGTACATTTACGTAAACACATGGAGTTATTCCAGTACGCATCCATTTCGCCTAACCTTTCAATAACTCTACTGCAAACCATAGGCTATTCACCTTTCGACTAAGTTTGTTGTTTGCTTAGCTAATGAAAGTTTGCTTCCTTCAGTCACGCAGCGTGTAAATTAAAAAGGTTACTTATAAAGATAAGCAACGCTGTGCTGGTTACGTATTGTTTAAACAAAGTTAGAGAGAACAGCATGCAGGGACACATATACAACCCACTTCCAACTTCATTTCCTCTAAGTAAAATAAATATGTTTTTCAACATAATTTTCTTCAAATTAATTTTAGATGGTACAGATTCTGATTATATCAGAAATTGCTGACAAAAAATTTTTCGGAGTGAGTAGGAGTTTCGGATAATTCACACGAATCGACGTTGTTTCTTGATAACTTTCAGAAAAAATAGATATTACTAAAGGAATGTTTTCATTAAAAGAAAGAAAAATGCTTTTCAGGTGGCGTAAATTACGATAATATCGGAATTTAATGTAAAAACAAACAAACACAAAATGTTGGGCGTGCACATTTACATACTTACGCACCATACATGTGTGTGTGTGTGTGTGTGTGTGTGTGTGTGTGTGTGTGTGCGTGTGTAAATTTTTTTCAAAATTTCAAGTTTCATTTTTTACTCACGCACACATATATATATATACATACATACATACCTACCTACATACATACATACATACATACATACATACATACACAAAATTAAACTTAAAATTTTGAAAAGATTTGGTGGTGTGTGTCACAATGTGTGCAAGCCTACCAACTTTTTTACACACACACACACACACATACACACACACATACACACACACACGCGCGCACGCACGCGCGACAAGCTTCTCCACTGTTTCCGTGTACCATATTCACTCACAAACATTGGTCATCTTGAGGCTATAGTAGAAACCACTTGACCAAGACGTCGTACATATTGGGCAAGTACACAAATGCCTTTCATTACATCCTGTAGTAAGACGGCGAGCTGGCGAAAACGTTAGCACCCCGGGCGAAATGCTTAGCGGTATTTCGTCTACCGTTATGTTCTGAGTTCAAATTCCGCCGAGGTCGACTTTGCCTTTCATCCTTTCGGGGTCGATTAAATAAGTACCAGTTACGCACTGGAGTCGATATAATCGACTTAATCCGTTTGTCTGTCTTTGTTTGTCCCCTCTGTGTATAGCCCCTTGTGGGCAGTAAAGAAATAGGTATTTCGTCCGTCTTTACGCTCTGAGTTCTAATTCCGCCGGGGTCGACTTTACCATTCATCCATTCGAAGTCGATAAAAGAAAGTACCAGCTGAACACCAGAATCGATGTAATCTATTTAGTCCGTTCCCGAACTTGTTGGCTTTGTGCTCAAATGTGAAACCATTATATCCTTTGGCATGTGACTGAGGAACGAGCTTCTTCACCACACTGATTTACGTGTAATTTGTTATGAGTTTTATTTCTTTAGCTCTGGACATTTTTATAATTATCATAATTTAATCTCTGGTTCTTAGTTTTCGCTCACCGAAATAGTTTGATGGACTATTTAATGAAATTCATAAAATGTTATTTTCATTATGAAGTAAAACAAAAAAAAATAATGATTAGATAATTGCGATGAAAGGGGTCAGTTTTAGTAGAGTATATACGCCTTAATCATCTTATCCGAAACGGATTTATTCATTTAAATACTCGTGTTAAAGTCTCTATTTTTCACCCCTTTTCCAACAAACCCCATCATCCATTTATATCTAACTGAAGAGTCTTTCAAAGACACACGATCTGCCAAAAATAGCAACCGAATCTCCTTAAAATCGCTTCTTACCATCTTAGATATGAGTGGATCAGTTTCGAAAACGATGTCGAACATAACTCTAAAGCAACAGGTAGTGCGCGGCCGGAAAACCTTTATTCACAAATTAGTTCGATAAGTGTTGATCTTGAATTAACCAACAATAAAAGTAATCATAAAAACAACCTTTCCGTCGCACAATCTTAAAGAAAAGAGAAGAAATTCATAAAAATTTTAATTATTTTACTTTAATTGCTAGACAATACTTTACTGAGAAAAGTATTTGCAATTTTGATTCTGGATCGATATTTGTATCACTCAACTTGACATATACGTCTGAAAAATTAAGTCTGGTGCATGCTAAGGATATTAAAATATATCCTCTTGTCTTTTTATGTGTTTTCGATATCTAACAAAAAATGACATTCCCCGATTTTAACTTCATTGTTTGAAATTCATTATACGGAGTCATTTGGAAAATAGCCAATAACCAATTTTAGAATTTTTTTTTTGTTTGTTTTTGCAAAAATCTTAATGTTATAGTGTTCAATTCTCTTCGTTGTCTACAATAATTATGCAATAGTTATTCTTAATATGTCCAAGTACAAATAAATTAAACATTCTTATCAGTAAACTCCAAAAAGTTGTATGAAGAACAAACAAGCAAAGGGCAACATTATAAATAAAGCGAGATAATGAGATAATCAATTTTATTTTGAAAGATGAAATACAACAGATTTAAACATTCCAGATTTGGCCCAAATCAAGGACAAAATGAAACAAAAAGAGAGAGAAAAAAAAAAAAAGAAGTTAACAGAATTATAACAGGAAAAAAATATTTTACTATATCGCTACATTGAATTAATAATCTTCGACTTCAGGTGTTGTGGATGTTATGAATTAACTGTTATCACCAACTAGCGTAGCTAGAGTGCGTGCTGCCCGGGGCGGCCCTTCCATTTGCTGCCCTTGGACCCGACAAATTCCACATATTGCCTACAGCAGACCCAAAAGTACCGCCCCTTTTAAAGTGCCGACCGTGGCGGACCGCCCCTGTAGCTCCCACCCTCCAGCTACACTAGTGTTATCACCAGAATCCTACTGAAAATTTCTGTTCGTACTTCCCATGTTACTATCTTCTTGTAACCTTGTACCGTAACAAATGTAAACAATGCAATAAGGCTAAAGTATGTAAATTCTGTGCGACTTTTTGGCTTGCATTTATATAGCAAGTAGATATTTCAAGGCTCACTAAAAGACTCGCGAAAAATTATGGTAAACAGAATATAAAATTTCCTTTCCTTCTCTTTCCAAGTAATTAATTTTTGTAAGCTTGTCGATACTAAATAACAATGAGAAAAAGGTAACTCGGACTCTAAGAAACATACGTTTATTGTAACAAAAAAATGATTATAAAGATAAGACTACGCAAGAGTCAAAGCAAAACAAAATTATCCTTTAATCTCATCACATTTGCAAATCCATCTTCGTTACAAGTCGACTGCGTTCCCATCACCTTTAAACGTGAGCTCTTCAAAATTACGTTGAACGTGGATCTTATCACGTTGGCGAGAGGGAAAGACAACTCTCGTTTAATTTCTGCTGGTTCTTAACATAATTAACTTGATGAAAAAAAACGTAAATGAGAAAATGAGAGAAATCTATCCTTTTTTTACCAGCTGACACATATTTACTATCATTAGTGGAAGTGATCAGTAATAAATTTGACTTAGATCTTGCACTAATTTCACAAAAAGCGATAAAAATAGCAATTTTCATGGAAACAAAAAAAGTTTGCACTTGGATCTTGGCAAAAGTCGAAATGAAATAAACCAATTATGAAGATAAAAATAAAAATGGACATAAATATTAGAAAATCTAATTGCTACAATGATTAATTACACATTGTTTGAGAAAAACGTTTCGTTATTCCTTTTCTTTTTTTTTTTTTGTTCTTTTCCAAATGTCACTGAGTGCATGCCATGCAGTGTATATCAATGTATGTGTGACAGTAGTTGTGGGGATGTCCATTTTTATACAAAGCTATTTCTAAAAAATTTCATTCAATTCATCGCAGAAGCAGTGTGTGTGTACATGAAAAATAGAAGTTAAGTATGCACTGAGAATAGTTAAAATATTTTTTCATTAATATATTTAAAGCTTCAAGGCGGCGAGCCGGGAGAAATTCTTAGTGATATTTCGTTTGTCTTTATGTTCTGAGTTCAAATTCCGCCGGGGTCGACTCTGGCTTTCATCCTTTCGGTGGTCGATAATTAACCGGTTTCATAGTTAACATTTATTTTCAAAAAGTTGAAATAGAAAGATGTGGCTTATATCGCAGCTATCTTGCTTCTGTTTTTCTTTATTTGGCACCCAGTCCATAACAAAGAGAGAACAGCACAAGGACA
>NC_142929.1:20164873-20167373 GCF_046866305.1 Octopus bimaculoides | reverse complement strand
TTTCACACGTTGGGGATACCTTGTTCTTTATATGTATTTTTTCTTTGATTATATATATGAAGAGAGAGAGAGAGAGAGAGAGAGAGAATATGAAGAGATCAGTTCATTGGTGATCTAAACAAATAGGTACGCTGTTTAAGTGCTATAACTGGTCATCCATTAGGTTCCAAGTTCACACCTGAGGCTGGAACTAGGGATGTGTAGCAGGCTTCAGAGTTAGCAGGTATATATTAGAGGAAAAGACAGCAAAAGCTAAGGTAGGTCGTGTATCTCAAGTCATTTACAATATTTAATTAGAGTAAGTTGAATTTGAGGTAATTAATTACTTGTCTTACAGCTGTTTCTGGGATATCCCAGGTGATAGGTTAGTATCTCCATATACTGGGTATTCCGTCATCAGAGACAAAGATGAGTATGCTTGGAAGTTCTAGACGGGGAATTCACAGTTTATAACGGAATAATATAGTAGATAGAAGAATAAAGAGTGAAACAGTAGATAGAAGAATATAGACAGGAGAATAAAGTTCACAGCTCATCTTTTTCCAGAAGGTATAGAGGTTGAGACAGATTGATAAAGAGAGAGAGACACACAAACAAACACACAGAATTCAGAGAGAAAAGTGAGGAGGGGATAATAGATGACAGCACCTACTGAGAAGTAAATGCTATAGATGTGACATGTGTTAGATAAATATTCACACTGACACAGATTAAATTAGGAAAAGAGTTTATTTCATTTAATCAGTCAATTTGCTATTGTGGTAAATATCCAGTCACTATATGATGACACTTTAGTAAACATATTGGGGTAACCATCTCGACGACATCCAATCACTGCCCATGATGCAATTCCAACAACGAACATTTGGCCATTTCTTGCACACATTAAAGGACCTCCGGAGTCACCCTGTTACAAAACAATATGGAAATATATAAGAGTGTTGTAGTTTGCTTCAAGATTTGTAGTACCAAATAAGGAAATAAAAACAGAAAATAAGAAAGCTTCTAACAGCGCAGAAAGTTTTACAAAAACCTTTATATTTCGGACATAAAGGCACATCCTCAGAAAGAAGCAGTCTGGGAATTGTTCAGCTTTCTTATATTCCCTTTTCTTTTTCTTCTATGGAAATTTATTATTACAGGGAAAATATGTAGACAATGTATGCTTATTCACATACAACACACAGATGCAAACATATACCTATATATATTTTTAAGGTTATTTCTACAGAGATTCTAGACAAACCCCAGCAAGCACTGAGTTTTCTTACATTTCATATCGAGACGTCAGATATAAACAAGCAATGAGACTGGAGACAAAAATGGGTGATGAGTGTGTATGCTATATTTCAGGGGTTGTTGCCTCTTTATCAGCATCCATCTGTCCCTGAATGCATTGAATATGTTATATATGTATGTATATGTGTATATTTATTTGTGCATATTTATCAGTATATATATATATATATATATTGTATAAGGGATCGTGGGGTAAGGCCAAACAATGCGAAGTAAATGCAAGGTAAATCACTAGAAAACAAATATATGAATTATTGTAGACATTGTAAACTTACCTCAGGAAAGTCTACATTAATTCACATATTTGTTTTCTTGTGATTTACCTTGCATTTACTTTGCATTTCTTTGGCCTTACCCATGATCCCTTATACAATATATTCTACGCAATGCTTCATAGTAATTATTCCCTTATAATATATATATGTGTGTGTGTGCATGTGTGTATGTACATGTAAAACATATATAACTATACATATATCTTAGAATGTAAAATTTACTGTCAATAATACATTTTAAGCAGAAATATTTACATATTTTGAATACTCATTTACCTGACAGGCTCCGGTTTCTCCATTACCAACACAGAGATGCGAGTACTCAACATAATTTTTTTTCCACATAGTTTGACAATAATCTGTTGTTCGGATATCTGTAGCCAGTTCGTTTAATACCCATCTGTATCCTGTCCCTGAAATATAAGTCTACAGTTAATTCTATTTTAATAAGTTTATATATATATATATATATATAAAAGAATGAGATAAAGAGATCAATGGTATAAGTAAAATTACATTTTATGTAGTATTATAATTTTACTTATACCATTGATCTCTTTATCTCATTCTTCTTTTTTATATATACACACACTAATACACGACCCATGTTATATTCCCCACTCATTTTATAACCACATCAGGGGCAAAACTAGTCGGTATACAGCACTTACTCCGTATTACCTGTATCTTTAGGGTTTGGTTGACTCCATTACTCTTTGGAATCTTTATATATATATATATATATATATATATATATATATATATATATATATATATATATATATATATATACACATATATATATACATATATATATATATATATATTATTTTGTTTAAAAGAGTTCCAACACTGTCTGTTTTTTATGTTTTATTTATATTCCTGCAGAGCCAATGTGGGGTATAGAATATGGAATATACAATATA
>NC_142929.1:20157373-20159873 GCF_046866305.1 Octopus bimaculoides | reverse complement strand
AACTTATGTTAATTTGGTTTCATGGAGCATGCAAAGAATGCAAAAATGCTTTATATGTGTTGAAATCTTGCAAGAAAAAATAAGATATTTGTGAGAACAGATGATTGAGATGGTTTTAGATATCCACAAGATATGTGGCAAGTTGTTATGAAAAGGAAAATTAAATCAGAATTTGTAAGGCGTAGGAGTGGCTGTGTGGTAAGTAGCTTGGTTACCAACCACATGGTTCTGGGTTCAATCCCACTGCGTGGCATTTTGGGCAAGTGTCTTCTACTATAGCCTCAGGCCGTGAATTGTGAGTGGATTTGGTTGACGGAAACTGAAAGAAGCCCGTCGTATATATGTATATATATATATGTATGTGTGTATGTGTTTGTGTGTCTGTGTTTGCCCTCCCAACATCACTTGACAACCGATGCTGGTGTGTTTACATCCCCGTAACTTAGCAGTTCAGCAAAAAAGACTGATAGAATAAGTACTAGGCTTCCAAAGAATAAGTCATGGGGTCGATTTGCTCGACTAAAGGCGGTGCTCCAGCATAGCCACAGTCAAAAGACTGAAACAAGTAAAAGAGTAAAAGAGTAAGACAGTCACAATAGAAAGCATTAGACAGGAGAGCGGCCATATTTAGAAGAGTCTTATATAAACCTGACACATCAATAAAAAAATAATTTGACTATTTCATTGATACTAAACACATTGTCAAGGTGTTTACAGTAATGTACAAGGGTACTAAACCCTTTCGATTGGCATGGATTGGTTGAAATACATCTCGACCTACAGTTGTGATTGACCACTAAAGAATTGTGTTTTTCAATTTCAGCAGCACTTTTCCTAACTTTTCAGGATGTGATGTAAGAATAATTCTAATGAATATAATAATGATTAGTGTAGCTTTGGTCAGCATTTGGGTTAAGATCAATGTGTAGTGATAATGAATATAATAATAACAACATTATACATGTCTCTTAACTATTACTTGCTAAACTTTAACCAAACAATTGATTCCATACGGTCAAGTTCTGCCTACTTCTATATACTCTTTTACTCTTTTACTTGTTTCAGTCATTTGACTGTGGCCATACTGGAGCACCGCCTTTAGTTGGGCAAATCGACCCCAGGACTTATTCTTTGTAAGCCCAGTACTTATTCTATCGGTCTCTTTTGCGAAACTGCTAAGTTACAGGGACGTAAACACACCAGCATCGGTTGTCAAGCAATGTTGGGGGGACAAACACAGACACACAAACACACACACACATATATATATATATACATATATACGACGGGCTTCTTTCAATTTCCGTCTACCAAATCCACTCACAAGGCTTTGGTCGGCCCGAGGCTATAGTAGAAGACACTTGTTCAAGGTGCCACGCAGTGGGACTGAACCCGAAACCATGTGGTTGGTAAGCAAGCTACTTACCACACAGCCTCTCCTGCACCTATATATCTTTATTGATATTACTTTTCTTTTTTTTCTTTTTCTGTCCTCACTTCTAGAATATATGCATATTGATACAACTGAGATATTAATCCAATCAACACATTGCCCAATCTGATATTGTAGGCTTGTCAATTTTAGCCAGGTGATGAAGGTTTTGCTGTCCCGTCATGCCACTTGGAAGCCAACATTAGGAGGTAGAGTTTGAACTCTGAATGAAAAGAACTGGAACCAGACACCACAAAACATTTCATTCAATACTTTTACAATTTTGTCAGTGCACCACCCTGTACTGGTACTTTATCAATCAACCAAAATAATGAAATATGCAAGAAAACTTAAGTAGGATTTGAACTTGAGTTATAGATGAGAGAAATAAATACCTCAGGGTTTTCTTTGTGACACTCAAACAAATCTAAATACACCTCCTTCACAATCGAAAATATTGGTAATTAAATAATAATTTAATTCAAATTAATAACAAAGATGGCAAATTTGGATAATTTTATTTGCCAGAGGGAGAGCTGAGTTCTCACACACGTCTCCCCATGGCATATGATCTTCTCCGAATTTCAATATGTTAAATAAATTCTCCCAAAGGCAGAATGAATGAGATTGCACAAGATCGATTATTCACCTAGGTTTTAGTAACCAAAGTTTAGAGAACTAAAAGTATATATAGAAACATCAGTGCTCAATTGTCCCAATGGCATTACTATCGCATACAGACTTGCAAGATTTATTACTTTTATTGAATATTTATTTGCCAATGCAGACTACTACAAGATTCTCCTGAGTCTGCTTCTATTTGAAATAAATAGAAGCTTACAAGAGAAATAGTGCTGTATTATTGAATATATTTATATACTGACTTACCGAGAGTTGCACCCCAGCCAGTCATGTAACAATCATCATTTTCATCGAATACCTCTTCCTGTCCAGGTACGCAAACAGTGTTTACAAAATTCTCAAAAGGATTAACAGGTGCTGACAGCTTAACTAGAGCAATATCATTTGGGTAGCCACCAGCTGGGACATAATCAGGATGCTGTCAAA
>NC_142929.1:20149873-20152373 GCF_046866305.1 Octopus bimaculoides | reverse complement strand
GACAGAATTTGAACTCAAAATGTAAAAACAGACAAAAGGCTGCTAAGCATTTTTTCTGGAGTGGTTATGATTCTGCCAACTTGCCACTTTATTTAACAGATTAATATTAATGACACATTTGTGGGTAGATTCTCAGAGGTTTTCTGACAGCCATTTCTTCCAATGCTTTCCCAGCAAAATGCCCATTTCAACAGGTAGTGAGTTAGTCAAAAAGGTCTAGGTGATGACAATGACGATGATGATGATGATGATGATGGACACATACCGAACATTCAAAATAATCTGTATGCAGCTTAAATGCAAATACACACTCAGTCAAATAAGCAGATGAGTTACACAAGTATTTCAAACCATACATAAAAAGAAAACTATTATAGACGAAGAAAGTCAACCAATATATAGGTATCAAAATGTACGTGATACCTATACATTGGACAGACAGACAGACAGACAGACAGACAGACAGACAGACAGACAGACAGACAGACAGACAGACAGACAGATAGGTAGGTATGTGTGTGTGTATGTGTGTTTGTGTGTGTGTGTGTCTGTTTGTGTGTGTGTGTGTGTGTGTGTTTGTGTGTGTGTTTGAGTGTGTGTGTATGTGTCTTTGTGTTGATGCTCGTCCCCATCACTCGTTGACCATTGGTGTTGATTTGTTTACACCCTGCATCCTGTAGCGTTCCAAATCAAAGAGATGATACTATAAGAATCAGGCTTAAAAGGAAGTACTGGGGTTGATTTAATTTCCCCAGACTCTTCCAGGCATTGCTTCAGCATGACTGCAATCCAATGATTGGAACAAGTAGCAAAGAAAGAATATACAACAGAGAGAGAGAGAAATACAATCATTTCCCAAATAAGCTTAGACAAATAGCTTATTACTTACGATTACTATTTCATCCACATATCTGTACACTTCAAATCCCGAATCATTGATTAGGTCATTGTCAGCTAACACCACTTGTAATATTTGAGGACTGTTGAAAGTACTGAAAGCAGAGCAGAAGAAAAAAGGGGATATGGGTGAGAGAAATATAAGGTGAAGATAATGAAATAAATTTGACCAAGGAAAAAGTAAAGTAGTACTTTTTATAGCAATGTTTTATACATATATATGCCTCTATGTATCTGTATTTTAGTATATGCGTATATGTACCCATACGTACATGCATGCATATACACTTTTACTCTTTGACTCTTTTACTTGTTTCAGTCATTTGACTGCGGCCATGCTGGAACACCACCTTTAGTCAAGCAAATCAACTGTACATAAACTGTTTCTAATTGTTATTAATATTATCTGAGGTTAAAAGCAGTGAGCTAGCAGAGGCGTTAGTACGCCGGGTGAAATGCTTAGCAGTATTTCGTCTCTCTTTACATTCTGAGTTCAAAGGTCGACTTTGCTTTTCATCCTTTCGGGGTCTATAAATTAAGTACCAGTTGTGTACTGGAGTCGATCTAATCGACTGGCTCCCGCCTCAAAAATTTTGGGCCTTTTGCTTAGAGTAGAAAAGAATATTATCTGAGGTTAAGACAGCAACCTGACAGAATGGTTAGCTTGCAGGGCAAAATGCCTAGTGACATTTCATCTGTTTACACATTCACCATTTAAATTCCACCAAGGTGGACTTTGCCTTTCATCCTTTTGGGGTTGATAAAATAAGTACCAGTTGAACACTGGGGGTTGATGTAATCGACTTATCCTAACACCAAAATTGCTGGCATTGTGTCAAAATTTAAGATCAATATTTTCTGAGATTGCAATGCAAATGAACATATTTACATCAATTGAATTACAACAGTCAGAAAGTATTTTAAGTCATATTACATGATGATAGATATAAATAAGCAAGCAGTTGCTTGTACACAAATTCTGACTCAAGTTAATTTAATGTTTCATTAATTTGAAACTAGCAATCAACGAAGCAAGACAGTTATAAAAATTATGTTTAATTGATAGAAACCAACTATCTGTTTTTGGTTGAACAGGTGTAAGAGAGGTCATCAAAAAGCAGTTAAAGTATGGGAAAATCATATGTTTAATTGATGCACACAAGCAATATATTATTAGTTGCATAGTCATTCAAATTTGAAAATTTTTAAATGATTGAACAGAGTTACAGGAAAGACATGCCCCCAACTATTGCTTATAATTAACAAGTAAAGGAACTGCCTTGGAAAACACTGATAGAGCCGCAAAAAGGCATTTTGGATCACACTTTAGAAAGAAAACTGTGACAAGTTACAGGTATGGTAGTGTAGTAAGCAGTTTGCTTCCCAATAAAATCGTACTAAGTTTGTTGACACTGCAGAACACATTATTTACATTATTTACATTATTTACAATTGACGGACATTTGTCCTCATCTTGTTTGTTAACACAATGTTTCAGCTGATATACTGATATACCCACCAGCCTTCATCAGGTGTCTTGGGGAAGTTTTGAACCTGGGTTCCCATTCCTAAGGTGTATTTTATTATTATTATTATTATTATT
>NC_142929.1:20127373-20147373 GCF_046866305.1 Octopus bimaculoides | reverse complement strand
AATAATTTAACAACTCAGGAATTCAGGTTTTGTGGTATTTTTTTATACCTGTATATGTCCATGTTGTCCATACAAATGCTACTTGTCACTGTAAGTTGTTTATCTTTGCACATTTTTGTTTAATAACTAAATAGTCTAAGTTGGGGGTATGTGGTTGAAAAGCTTGCATATAGATGTGTGTGTGTGTGGATATATATATACAAAATGGATATATAAATACAAAAAAGGTGGTTTTTTTGTATGATTGTGTATAGAGGAATATATTATTTTGTTTAAAAGAGTTCCAACACTGTCTGTTTTTTATGTTTTATTTATATTCCTGCAATACCAATGTGGGGTATAGAATATGGAATATACAATATATAATATAAAATAAAATAAAATAAAAATGGATGGCACCATGAAAGAAAGTATTGAATGTAGATGAAATATTGAGTATTCAATATAAAGGATCAAATATATAAATATAAATATATAAGGCGACTCGAGTTTCAGGGCTATTTCCCTTCGTCATGACCGGTATGACAGACTTTAACAGACTTTAACAGACTACATATATATATATATATATATATATATATATATATATATATATATATATATATATATATATATATGTACAGATATATTGGAGAATTTACGAAAAAAAAAACGACAGACGAAGACGGGTGGTGTAAACAACAAATGGATGTATTAGTTTAACGCTCGGGAATAGAGAAAATCTTTGACGTTTCGAGCCTACACTCTTCAACTGAAAGGAACATAGAAAGAAATAAGGAGAGAAACAAGGAGAAAAAATATGAATGCCGTGGTCAGCGATCTATCAATTGGTTCCAGGAGACACGACTTAAGTCAAAAGATGACTTAAGTCGAATTAACTAGGCTAGGCTAGGCCAAATTTATTTGTCTCTAGGCTAAACTGATAACCATTCCCAAATCTGTACTTCATTTACGAAAGCATTTTCAATAATAGATGGTTAATAAAAAACAATTTTAAGCTTACAAACAACTTTTTTTTTAATACAGTACATTGAAATGAAAAGTAATCTAAATTCACGAATACAATTTGGTGGTGCTTACCATACATCACGGACACTTTATTTATGAATGCAGTTTGCAATAAGAGATGGTAAAATAAAAGCCTTTTTTAAGCTTAAAAAACAAATTCAGTAGTTATTATTATTTTGCCATGAGCATGATCATTGCCAGAGCAGCTGTCTGGCTTCCATGCCGGTGGCATGTAAAAAGCACCATTTGAGCGTGATCGTTACCAACGTCGCCTTACTGGCACTTGTGCAGTTGACACGTAAAAAACACCATTTGAGCGTGGCCGTGTCCAGTACCGCCTGAATGGCCCTCGTGCCGGTGGCACGTAAAAGCACCCACTACACTCTCGGAGTGGTTGGCGTTAGGAAGCGCATCCAGCTGTAGAAACTCTGCCAGATCAGATTGGAGCCTGGTGCAGCCATCTGGTTTGCCAGTCCTCAGCCAAATCGTCTAACCCATGCTAGCATGGAAAGTAGATGTTAAACGATGATGATGATGATGATGATGATAATAATTTAAAAATTCTAAATTATTTTACACTTACCAATACGTACATATAATATGGTGATTTACATCGCGGATGTAGATGGCTATCGATCATCAACATCAACAGCTGACTTTGGCTGTTCTCGTTCAATGCACTTAAAAAACCGGTTGAGAGTTCCTTGAACTGTCTTCTCTTTTCCTCAAGGATTACATTACAAGGAGCAAAAGCTTCGAGACAAGCCCCCATAATCTTGGAAAGCATTTAGCATTTGGATCCATATCCTTTTTCGATATATGCAAATACTTGCTGCATTTTCTTAATGGTAAAGTGACGAGGTTCAGGTCTGACTTCCTCTTCTTCTATATTTTACTGCTCGTGGAGCTCTATGAAATCCTCATTCGTCAGGACCTGCTTTTCTTTTTCAGATAAATCTGTGAAATTTTCCTCCTCCAAATCTATTTCCAGTTCTTTGCTCGTCGTCACCAAAGCTTTGTTGATAGCAATATTATCAAACCCCTTAAAATCATTGACGAATTGCGGGAATAGCTTCTTCCATACACCATTCATAGCCATGTTCTCTACGTCATCCCATGCAGCTGATAAATTCTATACAGCCTTGTAGATATCATGTGTGACATGTTGCAGAGTCCTGTTGCCAGACATAGAGTCTTCTAGCATTAACCATCCAGCACTATCTCCTCCAGGCAATTGATGTAGGCCTCCATGTTGAGTCTGAGGCTGTGGGAAGATGTTTAGTCCAAACACCATGATGTTGGTTGGATGCTTTATTTTTATCACTCTCAGCACATGTTCTCAGATTGCACTATCCTCAGATTGACACCCAAACACTCTGAAATGTTCGTATATTAGAGCTTCTGGAGCGAATGCCTTGCAGTACAGCATGTTTCCAAATTCCCTGCAGTGTGAATTGTGTCATGGTGCTGTTTTTTCTCACAGATGGTGCCCAACTGAACCTATTATACTGTGTAGTCGACAAAATCCAAATCAAGCAATGTGCATACGCGAAATTAAAAATATAAAATGGCGACAATTTACCCATCGCACCCTGTGTATGTGTTTATACACACACACACACACACACACACACACACATATATATATATATATATATACACACATACACACACACATATATATGTATGTATATGTATATATATCTAAATATCTATATCTATCTTTCACACGCACGTGAATATGAGGTTGTACGTGTGTGTGTGTTTGTATGTGTTCGTATGTGCGTACCCACATGTATGAACATGTGTGTGTGTGTGTGCGTGTGTGAACGTTTGCGTATGGGTACAAATCAATAATGTGAACGTCTCTTAATTTCATATTACTAAACATGCTCAATTCTTCTTTCGTCTTTATTATTATTATTATTATTATTATTATTGGTTTCTTCTAGGAACTATAAATAGATTATTGAACAAATACAAAGTACCATCTTCTCACAAATGGTAATCGTTACAGCCGAGATCAAAGGGACCGGCATGGTGCTTTTCGTCATTACTGTTACATCCGTGCTCTTTTACTGGGAAGCAGCACGTTCCTGTTAGTTACTGAAATGTTAGGAAATAGAAACTGTAGACGCTGCGAAGGTCAGGGGTAGAGAGAGTGTAACGCACAGCCATAAATATACGTGGTGAGCGATAATGGTACCGAAGGTGACGTTGTCATTGTTGTTGTTGTTGATGATGATGGTGATGATGATGATGATGTCATATTTGATAGCTATACCGACGATGACGATAAAGATGATGACGACGGTGGAGGTGGCGGTGGTGGTGGTGGTAATCTTGATGATGTTGGTGTCGACGGCAAAACTGACTTTGATGTTTTGAATGAGTACTGTTCTTCATATAGTGCGGTGTATACAAATATATATATACATATATATAGTTTTAGGGAAAAGAACCAAGGTTCATGAACTCATCGATGAAAATCCACTGTCACATATAGAAAAATTAATAATTAAAAGCACAATAAATAAAAGAACAATAAATAAAAGCACAATAAATGAGTATAATTTAATACAAACTAAATATCATAAGATAAAGATAATAAAATGACTACATTTTATAATTAATTTATAATTTATAAGTAATTATTAATTTTTCTATATGTGACAGTGGATTTTCATCGATGAGTTCATGAACCTGGGTTCTTTTCCCTAAAACTATATATTTATATATATTTTACTCTGTAAAGCTCAATTTAATTTAATTTTTTTATAGATTGATTTTAATTGAGTTTTTACCTGTAATTTTGATCTTGTCCCTAATATTATATATATATATATATATATATATATATATATATATATATATATATATATATATATATATATATATATATATATATATATACTGTATTTTAGCGCGTATAAGGAACCTTTTTTTTTGTCAAAAATTAGATTTTTAAAAATGAGAGTTTTTTTTTATATATGAATAGTATTATAATCCCTTACAAAACCTCTTTTTTTCAAATTTTAAGCTCCCAAATTAGAGGGTTCTTGATGCCCGAGGGCTCTTTACACACGTTAGAATACGGTATATACATACATACATATATGCATACATACACACACACATTTATATATATATATATATATATATATATATATATATATATATATATATATATATATATATATATATATGTATGTATATATATATATATATATATATATATATATATATATATATATATATATATATATATATATATATACGCACAACGCACATACATTATTTCACGTATACGTAGAAGTATACATACATGGAAACATACATACATACATACAGGGTTTGCTAAAATTCACCCGACAGTAAATCAAAATCCCATAAATACTATCTGTGATTCTGTATTGACTCGAATGGAAATATGTGTCGCTCGAGAAGGATTTCAGCTTGGACAATTTTCATGATGTTTCATATTTAGATGCTTTTAATAAATTCATTCAGTTGTTAAACAAATGTTAGGATTAAATGGGTTTGATTTACTGTCAGGTGAGTTTTGACCAACACTGTATATTCATGGTTAACGTAGTCTACCGTCGTAAAATAATGAAAGTAAATTGTTCATAGAAAGAGAAAGTACAGTGCGATAGAAACCGGAAGTGACGACACAACCATTCCGTAATTTCTTGTAAATACTCCATATATCCAATATATAAACGTGCATGTATTTGATACAATATGAAAATCATGGATATATTTCATAGAAGATGAAAACAATCATATTTACGTGAAGACATAACAGACATTGATGCACGAAATGATGATTCGTAAATTTGGTTTACCACACACTCACGAAGTTAATGTAAATAAAATATCACTATAGGCGCAGGGTAGGTGCATGGTAAGAAGCTTGCTTCCCAACCACATGATTCCGAGTTCAGTCACACACAGCGTGGCACCTTGGGCAAATGTTTTCTACTGTAGCTTCGGGCCAACTCACCAAAGCCTTGTGAGTGGATTTCATAGACGGAAACTGAAAGAAGACCGTCGTATATACATATATGATATGCACTAGCGTAACTGGAGGAGGGGGTGATCCGCCCCGGGCAGCACCTTGGTAATACGTGTCATTTGTGGGGTCCGAGGGCGTCAAACGGAAGGGCCACCCTGGACGTCACACGCTCTAGCTACGCTAGTGTATGTATGTATGTATGTATGTATGTATGTATGTATGTATGTTTGTATGTATGTATGTATGCATGTATGTACGTATGTATGTATGTATGAATCGCTTGACAACCAATGGTAGTGTGTTTACTTCCCCATAAAAATAGCGGTTCAACAAATGATACCAATAAATAAGTACCAGGTTTTACAAAAAATACGTACTAAGGTCGACACTTTCAACTAAAAATTTTTGAAGGCAGTGCCCCAGCATGGCCGCAGTCTAATGACTGCAATGAGCATGTTGCCTAACTTACTTCTTGGTGAACGAACTTTCATCGCCCTTCTGTAGACTGTGTCTGGATGCTGCTAATGTTTGGATCAAAGCTGAGTGAATGATAACAACTTCGTGAGAATAGAAATTTTTTTTTGCCGAGACCCATATAAGAATCCTACCCATCGATATCAAATGTTTGTTTATGAAATTTTGATATATCTCTGTCGTCACTTTCGGTTTCTATCGCAATACACTTTCATTTTTTTAAGGAGAATTTACTTCCCGCATTTTCCGACGGCAAATTGCATGTTAACATACATTCAGATAGATCGTACATTACAAATGCAAGGCTTCTCTCAAATTCAAAATCTGAATTTGTATTCATCTACATTCCATTGATAGAATTTTAGGTCATTGTTAGAAACCAGCTCCTTCTTTACAGGAAAATGTTTAAATAATTGAATATGCATAGTGGTGGTTGTCTATTCTTTACACAGAGTTTGACCACCTCCTGCACCTACACCTTAGCCCTTCCATGGCATTTGATGTGGCTTTTAAACCAGACAATGTTTTGAAAAAACACCCACACAGATTGCACCTCTGATTTGTACTACCAATACCTGCAGGTAAGTTCTGCTCATTGTGGATCCTAACATGTCTCTTAAGACCCCCATTGGATTTGCAAGCCCTCTGGCACACACCACATTCAAACGTGTGCACAGACATATAATCAGAATAGCTGGCTGAAGTTTGTTTTCCAAGGGTTCGCAGGTGAGATTTGAGGCCAGCCAAAGACAGACATTGAATATACATACATACATACATACATACATACATACATACACACACACACACACACATACATACATACATACATACATACATACATACATACATGCATACATACATACATATTACATACCAATCTTAAGAAATTAGCTCCTCAAAACCAGAAAGAAGAAAGCTAATTCAAAGACTACAAATCCAATCCATCATTGGATCTGTAAAAATCTGTAAAACTTTCCAGAAGTTTATCATTTAAATATATATCACCATGTCTAGATATGTAACTCTATGCATGAGAATATATACATACATAAAACATACAAATCTGCACATATACATACATACATACATACATACATACATACACACACACACACACATACATACATACATACATTATATACAAAAATACCCTATGAAGGAGCCTTGGATCTAGGTTAAAAACCAGCTCTTTATTGGCAAGAAATCTTGAAATAAAACTGAACAATGACATACATACATAAAAACATACATAAATATATACATACGTAAGTACATACATGCATATATGTATGTAGGTGTGTATATACGTATGTATATGTATGCTTTATGTATGCATTCTCATGCATATAGTTGCATATCTAGACAAACTCATTGTAAGTCCAATCTGTGAGTGGAACAGTAAAAGTATGCCAGACATTTCTCAAGTTACAATTCCAAAGATGGAGCCTTGTATCTTTATTGGAAACCGGCTCCTTCCTGAGTGGAAAATTTATGATATTGAAAAAATAGAAGAGGCATACACACATACATACATACATACATACATACATACATACATACATACATACATACACACATACATACATACACACATACATGCATACAAACGAACATACATACGTACGTAAGTATCTACATATTTACGTACATATATGCATGTGTGCACGTACATACATACATACATACATGCATACATGCGTAAGTATGTACATACATACTTATATGGACACGTACGTACATATATGCATACATACGTATGTAGATACATACACACAAACACACACATATAAAAACGTTCATATATATATATATATATATATATATATATATATATATATATGCAAGTACATACATAATACTTATTTACGTACATACACTCATACACGCGTACACACATACATACATACATACATACATTCATACATACATACATACATACTTCCGTACACACAGACATATCAAAAGTAGATAGACATCTCTTATTATGCTGTTTGTCTGTGCGGACACAACCTGGTGCTTCAAACTTGTTAATGTTTTATGCACAAGCTATGTCTACTAAATGCTTGATTGAGTATCTAAGCGCAACAAATGACATTATTTTGCTTATGGAAATGAATATTTTAAAATTATTGTCTCTTGAGATAACTCTGTGTGAGAGTGTATGTGTGTGTGCGTATGTGTGTGAGTGTGTGTGCGTGCGAGCGCGTATGATTGTCATTATGTCCAACATAATGTGGACACTTTAGTAAAACACGAAGTTCTGCAGTATTCGCCTTGAGCGGTCTTTTCGTATAGACGCGTGGTGCATAATAGCAAAGACAACGAATCGCAGCGGACGAAAATCGTCTGGCATGGGAACGTCTACTACGATATATGTCTGTGTTTTTATGCACAATGCGTCTATATGAGAGAACTTCCCAAGGCGGATACCGCAGTATTCAGTGTTCTAACAAAACATCCTCGTTAAGCTGACTATAAAGACTGGCTTTTGGCATTAATTCTGCTTCCGTTGCTTATATTTATATATGATCGTGTTTTCGGTATTATAACAAAACTATGAATATATAAATTATTATTAATCTACTCACCCATACACGCAATGCGCTGCAGTAAGGATCCAACTTGGGTGAACGAGTACTCCACCACATCGATGCGCTGGTGGATCGGTAAGTACCTGCAAGGAAACCTGCCAGGGCCAAGTTCCTTCTGCTGCTTGGCCTCCACCGATTATGAAAGGGCTTATTGAATAACCACAGGAACCTAGATGTGAAAATTAGAAAGCGTGTTTTAAAAACCTTTTTAAAATTTTCAAAGGGATATTTTTTTTTAATTATTAAATCGTATCAGCCATTGGACTGCCGTGATTCTGAGGCACCACTTTAAAGGGTTTTTTAGTCGAACGAATCAACCCCAGTATTTAAAGCGGTTTTAAAACTCGGTACTCATTCTTAGTTGAACAGCTACGTTATGAGGATGTTAACAAACTAACACCGGTTGTCAACAGTGGGGTGGGGCAAACATAAATAATAAAGACACATACATATAGATACATACATATACACACACATTTATATATACACACACATACACACATATATATATATATATATGTATATATATATGTCAATATATATACATATATACATGTGTGAGTGTGTGTGTGTGTGTGTGTGTGTGTGTATTGTTGTGTGCGTTTGTCTCTTCTTACTACTTGACAACCTGTGTTGGTGTACTAAATTCTCTCGTAACTTAGATTTCGGCAAGAGACCGATAGAATAAATGTCGGGCTTAAAATATATAAGAAGCCCTGCGGTCGATTCAGTCGACTAAAATTTCTTGAAGGTCGCAATATAACTGTCTAATGACTGAAACAAGTAAAATATATATATCGTTTAAATTTATTTACGGGAAACATTTCTTCCTTTCTATCCATCACTTTGCCCTCCGCCCCACCAAATACACACAGAAATACCCACCAACACCGGTGAAAAGATATAGACATCACTCTGGTGAACATCCATTAATGTTAATATCGCCTGAAGAAATGAATCCATGAAGATGATTTACCCGATGCCCACAGATACTACGGACTACACTGTAATCATACTAGGAATACGGACTGTGATCTTAACAGATATGTGATCTGTGGAAACGCGCATAGCGGTGCATTAAATATCTGTAAATTCCATCCAAGAATTATTGTCTTATGTGTATATATATATATATATATATATATATATATATATATATATATATATATACATTCAAAAAGGGATAAAACTCTTTTACAAGAATTTTATCAAGAAGCCAGTGTGTAAAAAAATTCATAAGAGAAATTTCTATTCCCAAGAATATAATCATTCGTTTATATTTATATAATGGGCATTACTACAGAAAAATAATGCCCAATACCCAAAAAGCAACCCGGAAGTATTCCCGCTTCTTTGATGAAGATATATACAGATAAACTTCATTCCCTTTACTCTGTTGGATACGTAGAGTGTTCGTTTTTGGTGAGGTGAGAATTCTGTTTATATATATATATTTTTGGAACAATACTATGCTGATGAGCGAAATCTAGATTCATTCTAGTAATCGCGAAATCGGTCGATACATAGTTGAGTTATTTAAAAGAAAGTTGGTCGTCTTCTGTTGGTTGTTTTTCCTCGCATTCGGTACTAAATGTGGTTATTTTGGGAAGTCCAGTGTGTGGAATTATTTTTCTGTAGTAATGCCCATTATATAAGTATATATATATATATATATATATATATATATGTGTGTGTGTGTGTGTGTGTGTGTGTGTGTGTGTGTGTGTGTGTGTGTGTGTATGTATGTTTGTATGTATGTATGTATGTATGTTATTGTGTGTGCATGATTGTGTGTATGTATGTGTGCTTGTGTTTGTTGTGATTGTTGGGATTGTATTGCGTGTATGTATAAGTGTGTTTATTTCTTCGAGTGTGTGCGTGTGATTTTTGACTGGGGAACGCACAGACATATACACATGCACACAAGCATGCACACACACACACACACACACAATAACACACACCACCCTGACAAATACAAGACACATAGACACACTCACACAAATACATCCACACGTATACACACACATGCACAAACAATACAAACAAAACAAAACACTCACAAATACAACACACATACTGTGTTTGTGTATGTGTGTGTGTACATATGTGTGTATATATGGGTGTGAGGATTGTGTTGTATTTGCGTGTTTGTGTGAGTATCTGTGTATGTGTGGGCGTGTTTGGTACCTTACAACTTTACGTTGTTATATATATATATATATATATATATATATATATATATATATATATATATATATATATATATATGTACATACATGTAGGTATATATGCATATATTCATTTATTATTTGTATTATATATATATATATATATATATATATATATATATATATATATATATATATATATATATATATATACATGCACAAACACGACGAGCTTTTCTCAGTCAGTCAAATAAACTCCCCATGGTTTGGTTGGCCTGGTGCTATAGTAGATGACACTCGGTCAAGTTGACATCCAGTGAGACTGAAACCAGAGCCATGTGATAGGGAAGTAAACTTCTTATCACACAGCCATGCCTGTGTCTAAATTGAAACATTTCTTATCTGTCTTTAAGCATCTGTCTGTTTTTGTTTTGATGCGCAATAAGTTTGTTCTTAGTACTCGACAAGCTGTAACTGTCAGCATAAGTGTTATAATCAGTTAAAGATTATATTTAAACAAATCGTATTAATCATTTAAAACATTCGCTTAAACAGTGTGTTTAAAATGTCATCGACTTCTGTAAACGAATAATTTGATATATTTAAAGATGTTACAAGATACTTCAGATTCCGTGTCTTTTACGCCTAAACGAGAAGATTCATGAATTTATCATTTTCCAGCTTTAATTAAGCACTGTGTTAAACATAAAGCAAATGAGAAAATACACGAACAGCAGCCATCATATCATTTGTTATCCGATATCAGATTATATTTTAAGATGGCGAGCCGGCAGAAACGTCGGCACGCCGGGCGAAACGCTTAGCGGTATTTCGTCTGTCTTTACGTTCTGAGTTCAAATTCCGCCGAGGTCGACTTTGCCTTTCATTCTTTCGGGGTCGATAAATTAAGTACCGGTTGTTTAATAACAGCAGCCATCATATCATTTGTTATCCGATATCAGATTATATTTTAAGATGGCGAGCTGACAGAAACGTCGGCACGCCGGGCGAAATGCTTAGCGGTATTTCGCTTGTCTTTACGCTCTGAGTTCAAATTCCGCCGATGTCGACTTTGCCTTTCACCCTTTCGGGGTCGATAAATTAAGTACCAGTTGTGTAATGGGGTTGATCTAATCGACTGGCCCCCTCCCCCCAAATTTTGGGCCTTGTGCCTAGAGTAGAAAAGAATATTAGATTATATTTTATCTCTTGTTATTTTCATCTTATACTTGTTTCAAGCATTGGACTGCGGCCATGCCGGGGCACCGCTTTGAAAAGCTTTAGTCAAACTAATCAATCTCAGCACTTACCTTTTAAGTCTGGCTCTTATTTTGTAAGTCTCTTATGCCGAAACGCTAATATTACGGGGACGTGAGTAACCCCAACACAGCTTGTTAAACGGTGGTGGTGGGGACTAACAGAAACCAACACCGCACACACACACGCACACAGACACACACACACGCACACACACACACACACACACACACACACACACACACACTATAGGTGAGCTATTCCAAAACTCCTCCTCGCTGAGGTACAGAAATCAAAACTTTGTAATGGGGAAACTGCTTACCACATAGCCATGCTTGAAATTCTACACACTTCCTATAATTTCTATAATGTTCATGTCACTTATAGAAATATGAGAGAAATATTAATTCATCATGGTAATTAATTTCTTTTTGTGATGATAGGATGTATTAAAGAGTGCGGCTTAATTGAGTGAATCGTCCAGATTATATCCACACTAAAGTATATTATTGCATTTAGAGGTCCGCAGGATTTTAAGATAAGACATATAAAGAGATTGGTAAATGGGCACACGAGTATGCCTCGCCACAGCTTTGCTTTCTCATAATTTTCAGTGAAATAAGTGTTTTGAATGAAATTTTCTACAAATACTTTTTTAGAGTGTGTAGGTTACAATGAAATCACATTTAATGTAAAATAATGATGGCTGCTGTTGGCACTCCGTCGCTTACGACGTCGAGGGTTCCAGTTGATCCGATCAACAGAACAGCCTGCTAGTGAAATTAACGTGCAAGTGGCTGAGCACTCCACAGACACGTGTACCCTTAACGTAGTTCTCGGGGATATTCAGCGTGACACAGTGTGACAAGGCTGACCCTTTGAATTACAGGCACAACAGAAACAGGAAGTAAGAGTGAGAGAAAGTTGTGGTGAAAGAGTACAGCAGGGTTCGCCACCATCCCCTGCCGGAGCCTCGTGGAGCTTTAGGTGCTTTCGCTCAATAAACACTCACAACGCCCAGTTTGGGAATCGAAACCGTGAGTCTGCTGCCCTAACCATTGGGCCATTGCGCCTCCACAATGATGGCTACATACACATGCCTAAAGACAAATCATTTTTTGCCTAAATTTAAAGTTTTATCTTGGAAATATATATAAGTAACGTGTCTCTCAATCTATGTGTGCACGGACACCAATGTTTTTTCTACATCAAATTCCAATATAATCGTCAACTGAACAATCTCCAAGGTATTTCTAGATATTTCCATTTAAAAATACCCGTTTTTCTTATAATTATGAGGAAGAATTACAGACTCCTGTGAATTATCCGAAACCTTTTCCCTTTCGGAAAATTTATACCCAGTAAAATCAGATATAATCGTTATTTACATTAACTGAAACGTATGTATAAAAAAATTCATAAAAAGTATCTATGTTTCTTAAAGGTACGAGGAAACAAAATCAGTGGAGAACAATCGTGTAGGTATACCAGTAAATGTTATTAGCGTATTACCCCAACTAATCGGGGAATGTGTGTTCTGTCAGATGTTTATTTTCTTCATCATTTTAAAGTTTGGTAAGCGCGTGAAAGAATTGGCTTATTGAGGAAATCAAATATCATCCTAACACGTCATTATCTTAGAAAATTACTATTTGTAAATCTCACAACGAGAGATATTCAGCAACAATACTTTGGAGTAAAGATTATTTGCCAAAATAACATGGCAGTCCTAAACTAGGACTGCCATGTTATGTTGGCAAATAATCTTTACTCTAACGTCATTATCTATTTAGCAAATCTCAAACTTATTCTCCACTGCATGAGCCCATTCAATTTTTAATCAATTTGAAAGCCACTTCCCACAAATTTTAAAGTGGCTTTCTCAACTTTGCAATCAAATTAACGTTAATTAGATTTCTCTTCATTACAGACGTGATTTACAGTTCATCAGTATTGCATTCAGCATGATAATCCAGTCTTAACAAAACATGGGAAATTTTCTTATGTCAGTATTAAGGATGCACAGTTACTGAAACACATATCAACTAGATATACAAACAGCTTCGCTGGAAGACCGATAACTATGTGAAATTTAAACGATTAATGATAATAATCCTTTCTAATATAGTAGGCACAAGGCTCGAAATTTTGAGGGCGAGTATAAGTCGATTTCATCAATCCCAGTGCTCAACTGCTGCTTATTTCATCGACTCCGAAAGGATGAAAGGTAAATTCGACCTCGGTGGAATTAGAACTCAGAACGTAAAGGCGGATGAAATCCCGCTAAATATTTCGCCCGGCGTGCTAACGATTCTACTAGCTCACCACCTTAACAACAATAATAATAATAGCCCTGATGCAGTATAAATGCCCATGCCCTGATGCAGTATAAATGCCCATGCCCTGATGCAGTACAAATGCCTTATGCCCTGATGCAGTACCAGGCAGTGGCTCTCATGGTTTCTGATTTTAATTGATTGGAGGTGTTATCATGTACATTGTTTTGTCTCTGTATAAAAGATAGGCTACAGCAAATATTCTGCTCAATACCACATATATGCTTGTCAGTTGTTTGACCTTAACCAGTTGAGCATGTCCTTTGGTGGCTGACGATATGTGCATCTCTGATCACGATCAGAAGTAGTGGGGGAGCATCATAGCCATGTGTTGAGAGGAGTTCTTTGGGGTTTGAATAATTCACCTTTGGAAACATGGGTGTTTTGCTCAACATCCTTAAACAAACATTATTCAGGGACCTTTTGAGCGGCATGGGCTACTCGACCTGAAAAGAATTCTAACTAGGCCCCACCTGCGAGGTCATGCGTTGTTGATCTTGATATGAGATCACCATGTCGCGCACATATGGTTGTGATGCATGTGCCTGGTGTACCCTTATCAGACGGGTAGTCATAATGGGTATATTGGGCTTTATATATTTTACCCGAGTGTCACTTTGATGGCATGCACTGCTCTCTCACTCAATAATAATAATAATAATAATAATAATTTTTAATATAGGCAGACGGCCTAGATTTTGTGGGGAGGGGGTACTTAATTTATCGAGCCCGAAAGGATGGAAGGCAAAGTCGACCTCGGCGGAATTTGAACTCAGAACATAGCGACGAGTGAAATACTGCTAATCATTTTGCCCGTCGTGCTAACGATTCTTCCAGCTCACCACCTTAATAATAAAAATAATAATAAAAATAATAATAATAGTAATAATAATAATAATAATAATAATAATAATAATAAAGTCAAACCAAAATACTGGTAGTTTGAATACATTTAATACGCAAGTTTCAAATCATTATGCAACAGAGAAGGAATTTATCTCTTACAGGACATCTTCCTCATTTAAGATGTGTGTGTGTGTGTGTGTGTGTGTGTGTGTGTGTGTGTGTGACAATATTCGTTGACCTTCATGGATGAAGGCTTTTTTAAATAGATTACCTTGTGGTATTCAGCGACATCCCTTTTACACACATCAATATTATTATTCATAACTTATTCATTGTCACGAGCAATAAATAATTTCCAGTGAATTACTAGAGTTCAGTATATTGACATATCTCGCCAATCATTACGGATATTTTGTCAATATTTAATATCTGTTTTTAATATAACTATATATAATCAATCTCTATCAGTCTACCATCCTCTGAATATATATATGTTTGTGTGTGTGTGTGTGTGTATGTGTGTGTGTGTGTGTATATCATACATATATGTATTTTTGTAGTATATATATGTTCATTTGTGTATGTTTATATATGTGTATATATATATATATGTGTGTGTTTGTATATATATATATATATATATATATATATATATATATATATATATATATATATATATATATATATGTATGTATGTATATGTATATATATAGCAACGGAGTGATTCATCAGGTGATTCATAAAAAACATCAAGTATTAAAGTACTTTTTTCCTTTTCGTTTGTAAACAGAGTAGCAAATGATCCAACAAACAGAAAAAAAACATATATATATGAATGTGTGTTTGAATAGGTGCATCAAAACTATTTCAAAACACACGTTTCCATACACTTTTGATGGCTTATGATTGTGTAACAAATCAATGTTATACCTCATACGATGTGCAGCCACACACACACACACACACATATATATATATATATATATATATATATATATATGTATGTATGTATTCCATCGATGCACTGAGTGAAATATTGGCGTTGAGATTTAGTAAGCTGGTTTGCTCTGTTTGAAATAGCGGACTGAAAAAATACATTTGTTCTTTGAAGAACACGAAGCTTTTATCTCTCCTTTATGAAAATTTCAAAGACATGAAAGCCAATGGCTGAATGAAATTAAATACATAATAGCAACGCCTGTTTGCATTTTTATTATGGAAGGATTTTCCGATTATCGATAACTGAACTTCAATAATTCATGTCACACCGGTTTATAAAAAGCTGCGAACAGCTATGCTAATAGGACAGTTTTTAATTCACTGCGGAGTGAGCAGTTCGAATCCTATTGACAGCATACAATATATATGCAATTAAGTAATTCTCGCAGCCAGCTGACAACGATAATATAGAACGTTGTTAATATCACAAACCAAGGCAGTGAGCTGGCAGAACCGTTAGCACGCCGGGCGAAATGCTTAGCGGTATTTCGTCTGCCGCTACGTTCTGAGTTCAAATTCCGCCGATGTCGACTTTGCCTTTCATCCTTTCGAGGTCGATTAAATAAATACCAGTTACGCACTGGGGTCGATATAATCGACTTAATCCGTTTCGTCTGTCCTTGTTTGTCCCCTCTGTGTGTAGCCCCTAGTGGGCAATAAAGAAATAAAAATCGTTAGTACGCCGGGCAAAATGATTAGCGACATTTCGTCCATCTTTTCCTTCTGAGTTCAAGTTCTGCCGAGGTCGACTTTGCCTTTCGGTCGATAAAATAAGTACGAGTTGAGCACTGGGGTCGATGTTATTGACTTACTTCTTTCTCCACTAAACTACGCAAGTCTGCACACACTTTCGAGTTTGTTTTCTCTTTACTTTCAGAAAAAGGAATATTTATAATGAAAATTTCTGCAAATACTTTTCAGATGGTGTAGATTATGATTATATTAGAGTTTAACCTGGAAAAAAAAGTTGGTGCGCGCACACACATACATGCATCACATAATTTTTTCAACATTTCAAGTTTAATTTTTTTTTTAGATTTATTTGTGGTGTGCGTCAGTATGCATATGGGCGCACCTACCAATTTTTTTTTCCCCACAAGTTCTGATATAATCGTATCTACTCCACCTGAAAGGTATTTGTACAAAATTTCATTAAAAAATATTAATTTTTATGAAGCACACGAGAAAATGTAGTCCTTGGGTGGGCAAATACGTAGTTACGTCCCATTAAAACTGAAAAGACGTGTCTGAAAATTAAAAGTCGGTATGATCACGAATCGACTGCTTTTGACAATGTATCTGTTTCATCAAATATGATATTGAGCAAGAAATAGTTATGCATCACCACTGCAAGCTACGACAGAACTAGAGATGTGTCTACTGTTTCGTTAGATGCATGTTTTTATTTAAATACAAATGTCTAAAATTCACTGGGATCCAGTTCGAAAGGAGCTATGTGGTCTTCAACTGTTTAATGTTTCGCACACCAGGTTAAAGCGCCATTCAAATGAAGTACTGAGGATTGAGTAAATATTAACTTTAGGAGATCATTTCTTGGCGTGCAGTAGTAATGACGTTATTATTTTCCGTTTATTATTTAATATGGCAATCTGTGGACGATCGCATCGTTGATCAAAGGCTTTCTTCACAATTGAGGGGGACCTGTAACTCAGTGAACTTTGTTCGAAGGCATCCCTTTACTGCAATAATTTATTCGTTGCGGATATATGACGTAAACACACACGCACACGCTCAGACAACAGCAGCAAATTTCGCCTACAAGATATTAGATAATTTGAATTTATGACAAGAGACATTGGCCTCAGATACCGCTGTAGGAGATGGAAATACTAACCACATGACTGCAGGCAAAGCCAACATCCTACCACAAAACCGTATGAGGCCCTGTATCAGGCATGGTCAAACTTTATCAAGAAATGGGCAGCATTAGACATGGTTCAATATCAGCCGGGGCGCACAATTAAAAGAATTGAAGGTAATTCTTTCGTTAGAAGATCCCGCGGGCCACATTTTGCCTATGATAAGACAGAATAAAAGAAAACGACTCAATACGTACGGTGTTGTTTATACGGCACTACTCAAATACAGAAATCCTGTTGCATCTACTTAACGATATGAAGTGGGAGGGGGTAAAGTCGTTTTACCAAAACTACTGTTAATGATGTAAGGGCCCCCACAATATCGTCTGTTTTTAATCTGATGTTTTTACAGTGCACACTCTCTAGGGTTGAGTTAGGGTTAGGCTTTAGAGTTAGTTTTATGGTTAGAGTTATGCAGAAAATGGGTGGTGTACGTATTCTTCACCCCCGCCAGTTAAGGTTAAGTTTAGTTTCTAGTTTCGACTTAAACAAGGGTCGCTTATGTGAAGTCACAGTAGTTACAGTAAAACGAGATTACCGCCCCTTTAGATGCGTCGGGACTGCTGTATTTAAGTAGTACCGTTTATACATTAACATAACATTTGATATTGCATAGCTTCTGAGACAGCTGTTACTTATCCATACTAAAAAGCAAATCGATCGCATGATCTTGATTGGAAAACGCAGGCGTGGCTGTATAGTAAGAAGTTTGCTTTCGGGTTCAGTCCTACTGCACGACACTTTGGGCAACCAATGACTTGTGAGTGGATTTGGAAGAGGGAAAC
Organism: Octopus bimaculoides; assembly: GCF_046866305.1. Classification (NCBI taxonomy): domain Eukaryota; kingdom Metazoa; phylum Mollusca; class Cephalopoda; order Octopoda; family Octopodidae; genus Octopus; species Octopus bimaculoides. The sequence goes on along the minus strand of NC_142929.1, from coordinate 20,129,005 downwards.
AGTTTGGAAGCTTGTCGTGTGTGCCTCTGTGTGTGTGTGTGTGTGTGTGTGTCTGTGTGTGTGTGTGTGTGAGTGTACGCGCGCGTATCATTGTATTTGTATTTGTCCCTCACTACTGCTTGACAACCGATGATGTCATGTTTACATCCCCGTAACTTAGCGGTTCGGCAAAGTATAAGTATAAGACTGATAGTAAAAGTACCAGGTTTTATTAAAAAATAAATACCGTGGTCGATTTGTTCGACTAAATCTTTAAAGGCTGTGCCCCATCATGGCCGCAGACTAAGGACTGAAACAAGTAAAAGATAGAAGATTAAAGAAAGAATTGGGAAAGTCAGTCTTTCGACAATTAACTTACCTTCATCAACATCTTCCGACCAGTCGTCATCGTAATCTGCATTGTTATATTCCCAAGAGTAATCGTCAGAATCAAATTGATTATTTTCACTGTCTTCGCTATCGTAATAATAGAAATAATAATAATCTTTTTCATCTGTATGTTTTTTAGCCATATCAGAATCTACTTGAACGCTGTCTTTAATTTCAGTATCGTTGTCACTCGTATAATTAGATTGCAGTATATTATTCTCGATTCCACCCGAAGATAAGTTCACTATTCTGTTAACGCTTTTCATCCAAGTACTACTCAACGTCGGTTCGTCTGTTGTTGTTGTTGTTGCTGTTGTTGTTCTAACAATGAGATGATGCAAAATATGTGTACGGTTTTTTCTTGAGGGAAATTTTCGAACAACGATTTTGTTCTGTCTATTCTTTGCATTAAGATCAATTCTCTTTGTTGTTGATATCTCTTTCGAACAATCATCAGCATGAGAATTCTGCCACACGCACGAATGAGTCAACAGAGAATATACAGTACGATGAGGACAAGGTGGCATTGAGATGCGCTTTCCATGAAGACATACATAATATTTTGAACAGTTATTTTCATCTCTAACCCAAGATGTACCAGTGGTTGGACACTGGGCAAATGTTATTGGACAAAAGACAATAAATACCATTATAAGTACGTACAGGTAATACTTAAGACTGAAACAATTTACAGCTGACATTTCTAACATATCTGGAAATTAAAAACCATAGAAATTTTAAATAGAAAGTTAGAAACAGTTGAGTAATGGTAATATAACGATGATAGAGAAATTGAGAAAAAGACGTCTGGTTTGATAATTTTTCTCTTTGTTATTTGTTTTCTCTAAATTTACTTTATCCACGAGAGTCCAAAGCATGATCCAGAGTAGAACAATTTTCCAAATGCCAATCTATCTCTTTGCACTGCAACCTGTTTTCTTTAGTCAGTGTGTGTGCTTCAACGACATTTATTTCTCCCTCTCTAACTATATACATACATACTCTATGTATGTATGTATGTATGTATGTATGTATGTATGTATGTATATGAGACTGAGAATTGAGAGGTAGATAGTTTGTCTACTTATGCCTTTTCATATCTGTACAATCTGTATATCTGTTTCTCTATCTACTTACGTACTAATGAAACTTGTATGTAGTAACATATTTCTTCATGTATATTTAATGAAAGGTCAGTCCTATTTCACTTGCATTACTTTTGTATCTATCTGTCTTTCTGACTTTCTCTTTCTCTAGCTGTAT
>NC_142929.1:20112373-20124873 GCF_046866305.1 Octopus bimaculoides | reverse complement strand
GTGCCGAGCTGTATGGAGAGGAGAAACTGGTATGCATGGACGACTGCTGGTCTTCCAGAAAGAACCTTGCCCGGATGCAAAAAATTTTCCCACGAGAGTTCCGGAACCAAGTAATGAACTCATTTGCATACAGCTAATCAGAGCTCACCTTGACCTTGTTGTCAAATTAACAAAGGTTAAAGGATTGTTTGAAAAGTATGAAAGGAAAGGTGCCGTTCAGCTCTCAGATTATGCCGAACAAGAACAACAAGCATGATTAAAAGAGAAAAGAAGTATGGTAATTCCTTACACAAGTGACCTTATCTTATCGCCCATCACTTGTTATGTGCCCATAAATTAGTTTGATAGTTGAGCTCTGATTCGTTGTATGCAAATGAGTTCGTAACTGGGATTCGGGACTCTCGTGGGGAAAAAAAAGTTTCTCTGCCCGGACTTATGCTACAGACCCACTCCGTGACTGAAGGGCGTCTGATACGTATATGATTATATATATCAAGTTTAATATATGTTTATATATATATATCTCCAACATATCTGCATCACAATCTCAATCTCAGCCCACCCAAAGTCTTTTATAGCCGCTCTTCCCCCTGTGATTTCGAGGTTTAAGTTCAAATCATTTGAACACTACTAAACGCTCTCTATACTGAAAATTTCCAGCTCTCACCTTTTGACTGTATATATATATATGTGTGTGTGCGTGTGCGTGCGTGCGCACACGCGACGTTATGGGTAGTTTCATCTTTGCTTTGGGACCGTAAAGAGTAAATTCAGTGAGACTAAGCGGGGCATCAAGACATTTATTTTGCTCCTTTACTTTCATTGCTAAAGTGATGATATCATATATCAGCAGAAAACAAAAGACCATAAAATCAGCATAAACTTGTGCCACCATGTTTAGTATTTTTCAGAGTGGTTACCTAGGTCTATTGCTCGTAAAATTTTCTCTCCTATTCAGTTGGTTTCATTTCGTCTTCTAGTATCTTTTCAAAATATTTTCATATCACCTTCTTGGCAGATTTTTCTGCCACTGTTGGAATGGAGTGGCTAGCTTCAAGAAATATGTTCGTTTGAACTACTTTTCCATTCCGCATCGAGACCCTCCATAATTTCTTTGGCTCGAAACTCATTCCAAATGAAATGATTAATCCTTCTAATTGCTTCAGTATTTTGTGTTTCATCCTTCTATATGGAAAGCACTGTTTTACATTATTTACGTTTGACGGATATTTGTCCTCATCTTGTTTGTTGTTAACACAACATTTCAGCTGATATACTCTCCAACCTTCATCAGGTGTCTTGGGGAAAGTTCGAACCTGGGTTCTCATTCCTACGGTATTTTTCAGGCATATGACAAAGTGGTTAAGAGTGCGGGCTACTAACCCCAAGATTCCGAGTTCGATTCCAGGCGGTGACCTGAACAACAACAATAATACAAATAGACCAGATATAGTTATCAAAGATCATGAAGAAAAAAAATGCTTTCTAATTGATGTATCAATACCAGCAGGTGACAACGTCTCTCTAAAAGAAATGGAAAAACTTTCAAAATACAAAGACCTGGAAATAGAGATAACTCGAATGTGGAATCTAAAAACAGAAACAATTCCTATCATAGTAGGTGCCTTAGGTATAATAAAAAAAATATTCAGACAAATACATAACAAAAACACCAGGACTTACAAATATATATCACATACAGAAAATTGCACTACTGTGTACTGCACACATTCTACGCAAAACACTTTCAATACAGTAAACATAAGAGCACCACGGCACACCACAGCATATACCCAAGGCGCACAGAGCTGCGCTCGGTAGTGAAGTGAAAGCACGTTATAAAAATAAAACTACTGAACAATAATAATAATAATAATAATAATAATAATAATAACATCGAAAAATACCTTAGGAATGAGAACACAGGTTCGAAATTTTCCCAAGACACCTGATGAAGGCTGGAGGGTATATCAGCCGAAACTTTGTGTTAACAACAAACAAGATGAGGACAAATATCTGTCGAATGTCAATAATGGGCATAATTCCTCATCTCTTAAATATAGAACTGTAAGCAGTGTTTTGTTATCCATTAAGGCTTTTAGATGAGGCATTCAGTATCCATTTTCGAGTTCTACTGGATCTATATCGTGCGTGGCTACTTTCAAGATGACTTCCATTTCAAACACGAAAGTATTGAAGAAATTGTACAGCTTATTGCTATTCCAAATTCCATATTGATTAAGCCAGCCTATTATGAAAGATTGCATTGTGATGCCATGAAATAGCTTCGCTTGATTGTTTGTCAAATCCTCGAGGCATGTTCTATGCATCCACATATATCTAAGTTCATAGACAGATACATCCAAGTATTTATTAGCCGTTATGTGTTTAGTTAGCATAATCTTTATGGCAAAAAGGAAGTCTCATTTCAGGGTCCTGATGTGTTCTGGTCCGATGAATTCAGCACTTTTGGAATGTAAACTCTACTAGTTAGCATCCGATGGTTGCAGATTTTTAAAGTTCTTCCATTCTGATTTTTATAGTATTCTGAAGACAACCAAGAAGATTGAGACATTTCTTATTTAGCAGTCAGAACATTCCGTTTGGCCAATATGAGAATTTCGCTCTTTCTTTGATTCATTCAGTGGTGGTAATTTGTTATTAAGCATTTCCTCTGAGACAGTCAGTCACATCAATGTACGAATTTAAGTGGTGCCTCATTCCGAGTGTCAGAATATATTTTCCTGAGTCGCTCTTCAAGCTCATGGTTATCCAGTGCGAGTGCCTCTGATCTTAGGTGTTCGAACAGGGTCTACGCGAAGTTGAAAGTGTCTCTGAAAAGGTAATTTTGGGTCAACTATATATACCTCTTTTTCGCTGAGTCAGTTTCACTCGATACATTGTCTTACGTTTTAAGTCTTTGTAAAGTTTCTCTATCGCTTGAATCTAAAAATATGATGCAACCTATATCTGTTTCTTGAGTTTATTTTTCTCCATTTCTCATCTCGCTCTCGTTGAAGTTTGAATTTCTAAGAAGTTTTCATCTTGGAAATTTTAACAATCTTACTCCATAGACATTCGGGAAGCTTGAATGAAAATATCTCCGATTACGGATATGTTATATCCAGGGTGCTCTCTTCTCTCAGAACATCCACTTTATGAACTATTTCTTCTAAACTCGTCCATTTTTCTTTTGAAATTGCAAACGTCAAGTTCTGTTTCTCGCTTTCAACATCAGAAGTCTATAAATTTCTCACCTAAACCAACACCGTGGATGTCCTTGGCTCTTTACTTCTCTTCTAGACCTTAGTTTTCCGACGTCTTTTCTGTTAGTGCTAGGCGCTGCTGCTCATTCCTCAAAGACTTTATATACGAAGGGGTATGAAACGATCCTAGCTTTAAAGGTATCACGAAAGGCCTGAGTGGAGGCTCAACTTTCCGGGTGCTTTTACAGGGCTTACAAAAACTGAAGGACCGTTGCAATAGGTGTGTGAATCTGGGAGCGGAATATGGTAAGTAAAATCATAATTAACTGATCCCATTGTATTTTCTTTTACCCAAAGACAGGAGCTTTTCAGTAGCCCTTCGTAGCTCTTTCTTCACCTTATAGAACTTCATGCCGTGACTCTTATAGAATTTCATTTCACACGCACTCACGCACAAGTGCACGAACACACATATACACGCGCGCGCACGCCTACACACACACACTAAAGCAAACACTGCGCTCGCGCGCGCGCGCACGCACACGTTCGCACACGCTCGCATACACACACACACCACCACATCACATCACACTGCACCACACAGAATAGCTACCAACTGGCTATTCTAGTATTTATAACGCAAATAAAATTAATTTAAGAGATAAATCTATATTATATTGATTTTTTAAGAACTGTCTAAAAATGATAAACTGAGGTCATTATTCAAAATAACCGGTTTGATATTTATTTAACTGATAAAATTAAAAAAAAAAAACATGTGTGGTAAAATCATTAAAAAATTTGACGCCTTGTAAGCGTAAAGGTTACAGCAACGTGGTTATATTATATAATGAATTTTGCAATAATGAGTTTAGTAAGAGATAGGGACCGTAAAGAATGAATATTTATGAAACGTATAAAAACTGCATGATCGATTCTGTTTAACAATTAAGTATAAACCGTTCTGTTTCGGGTTGATATAATTTTAAAGTGTTTTCCAAATATTTACTGAAGTGTAGAGAGAAGTGACACAAAGTCGGTAGATTATACATAGTTGAAAAGAACATGCAAAAACTTCAATAGATATGTAGACTGCTTAAGTTTCTAGCCAGAAATTTCAAGCAAATGTCATCTCTATAATAAATATTGTCAGATGTATTAAATCATTCTGCCACTTGCTGAATTAAGATATTATCACTTAACTATTTTCTTCCAGCTTTCATGATATTTTTTGTTTCTTCCTTTCGTTTTAACATTTTATAAGATATTCATGGTGTGTACATTTCCTGTAACTTATTAATAATTATTTTAAACAGATTTCATTATATAATATCTCAAATGATAACGTAAATTTTATACTTTAATAGCCTTATATCTTTAATATTTTCGCCTGATATATTCTTTACTTGACATGGCTGTTTGATACGAATTTTGCTTCCCATTATATGCTTTCGGGTTCAGTCTCACTGCCCGGGCTGCGTATACACACACACACACACACACACACACACACACATATATATTTATACGTATATATATATATATATATATATATATATATATATATATATATATATATATATATATATATATTTATATATATATAAATATATATATATATAAATATATGTATATATATATATATATACACACACATAAATATATATAAATGTATTTATATACACACACACATGTATGTATGTATGTATGTAGGTGGGTAAGTAGGTAGGTAGGTATGTATGTATGTATGTATGTAGGTAGGTACCTATGTGAGTGTATCTTTGTGTCTGTATTTGTCTCCACATCACCGCTTGACAACCGGTGTTGGTGTGTTTACGTCCCCGTAAAACACTTCAAGATGCTGCCCCAACATGGCCACAGTCAAATGACTGAAACAAGTAAAAGAAAGAAAGAATAAAAGAATAAGTTTAAAATTTGAAAATGCAATGGGATTCGTTTAGAATTTTTTTTTTTTAATTCATAAAGATTTAAACGGTTTCACAGATTTCCATGATTTTCAAAAGTTGAGATAGAAAGTCGTGGAGCTGTGCTGCGACTGTGAAACTGCTTAAGTCTTTAATAATTTAATAATAATAAAAAAATCTAAACGAATCCCGGTGCGTTTTCAACTTTTTTTTTATATTTCTACACTTGTGGAATAAAATAACTTTCTTTTTTACACGCGCTCGCGCACCCACACAGACGTGTGTGTGTGTATGTATACGTATATTCCTATGTCTGTGTATATATATATATCTTTATCTTTCTTTTATCTTTTACTTGTTTCAGTCACTTGACTGCGGCCATGCTAGAGCACCGCCTTTAGTCGATCAAATCGACCCCAGAGCTTATTCTGTGTAAGCCTAGTACTTATTCTATCGTTCTCTTTTGCCGAACCGGTAAGTTACGGGGACGTAAACACACCAGCATCGGTTGTCAAGCGATGTTGAGGGGACAAACACGGACACACAAACATATACACGCACACATATATATATATACATGCATCGACGACTGGCTTCTTCCAATTTCTGTCTAGCAAATCCACTCACAAGGCTTTGGTTGGCCCGAGGCTATAGTAGAAGACTCTTGCCCAAGGAGCCATGCAGTGGGACTGAACCCATATATATATATATATATATATATATATATATATATATATATACATCTCTAAAGCGACTAAGAGTGCTATTTAAGATCAGTATAGCCACAATTCGCACCGTCTCTTTGACTGACAAGTGAGGCAAGCTCCCTAACCCCCGAGCGTAGCCGGATCACCAGTGATTTTTGCATTTACATTAATGATCGTCAGTGGCTCTTACCGGCGCTTTGGGTTAAACGCCACTCAGTGCTTGCCTCCCCTGTCAATCAAAAAGACGGTGCATATTGTGGCTACAAGTTGCTTTGACTCATTTCTAGCAACACTGGTGCTGATTAGCGCCCTCAGTCGCTTTCGTGACGTATATATTTTTGCTTTTCGGTCGAAAAATTGCTGACAAGCAATCCTTATTATTTATAATTTACATCTTTACCATATATGAAATCAGTGTATAGTTTCTACAGTGATCTAATAAGCTGACAAAGTGATTTGAGTTTAGCCTATGGCGTCGATGAGAGTCACTGACGAGCATTAATGTAAATGCGAAATCGCTTGTGATCTGGCTATCCTCGGTGGTTAGAGAGCTTGTCTCTCTTGGTTCATGTTGTGGTTATGAGTTGTTTTGACTCTTATTTCTAGCATTATTTGTACTTAATAGAGGCCCCAGTCACTTTAGTGACGTATATATATTTACCTTTCGGTTGAAAAATTCCTAACAAGCCACTGTTATATACATACATGTGTGTGCGTATGTGTAATGTGTGTCTGTGTGTGTAATCAGGTACCTGACGATTAATGCTACACGTAGAGTTTGAACATAAATATCGAATGAAAATATTTCAACAAGCAATACATGACAACAGAATCTACAACCGAAAGAAAGTAAAATATAGAAATATATCTCAGAACTTTCTGTTTACAATAAGTCAATAACGTAAAGTTTTTTCTTTAACAGTATTCCAACCAACATTTGAGATATTTCATTAAATGCGACATGAGATACAAGCCTACCGATGTAAAAACAGGAAAACTATTTTTTATATATTTTTCTATATCATAATATTTCTACATCAATAGTGATACAGACTACCTTCTCTTAAAATACAAACAAGGCTTTGGGTCTTATAGGCAGCAACATTTGAATGTAACACGATATCCCTTTCATAGCATGTACTAACCACCAATCCGTCAAAGTGCACCCAAGGTTTAGGTTTGCAAATGTGAGATAGATGACATCATCAAATTTGGAAAAGAACCTCCTTGAAAGTATTCGCAGTAGGTCATCAAATGGAAAGCTACATGCATATCAGTAAAAGTTCATACACAGCTATTATGTGGGGAAATCTTCGAAATGACAGTAAAAGATAACCAAATTTGCCTGCCTCGCACTACGAACCTGGATACTAGCTCTCACTTTTAAAGATATACTTTGCTATACAGGACCAAAGACTAACGATGTCTGATTCATAAAACTGACAGAAATGCACATAAACGACCAAGATGCAAAAACCGATGCAGGTTTTGTGTAAATATTGAGAACATCACGTACATAGGTAGTTGTCCAAAAATATTTTCATGATTGTATTATCTGCTCATGAGGTATGACTCTATAGCCAAAATATTGTACAATATGAGCCATACATATCCTGAGGATAAAAATACCTATAAGAAGTTATAAGGATACGGAAGTCTCAGTCGCTCATGATATGGATAAATACTTAGAGAATATTCCTATTACTGCGATCAAATGTTGTTATCCACCATCAAATTTCATTGCTTTTACAGGTGCACGGTATGCTGCACATCAGATTTCAAAGTCGTCGCTCAAAAATGCAAAGCATCACGTGATCCGGGAATCGAAACGACGGTCTTACTATTACGAGTGTAATGCCCTAACCACTAGGCCACGCGTCCTTACAATGCTCAAAGCCAGTGAAGGAAAAACTCCATTCACATTATAGACTTAGATTTACACATAGTTGTCAGATATGTATCTACCGCAGTAAGAATATTTAGAATCTGGGCTTCACAAAACTCGAAAAACCACGGCTAATAAAAGAAATTACAGCTAAAACTAAATATAAGATATTTGATCATTCCAGAAATTTAGCATTTAATAAGTGCCTATACATACCTGTATACATATGGACACACATGTATACGTTAAAACATAAAGATCCAATTGCAGCGATGCTCTTGTTTGTGCACATGCATACGTATGCATATATAAAAATACACACATGTATATATCTCTGCCTATGCATATACTTAAAGACACATATATACACACACATAAATACATACATAAGCACACACACACACACACATACATAAGCACATACACATGCACACACGCACACATTTAGTTATATAACCGGTTTTCCGGAAGATGATAGTCCGACACCTATAATCAAAATAGACTTCGAGGAAGAACTTGAAATTCCCGTGGTTGTCTGTTGATTTCACTGTGTGATTACAGATGGCGTTGTATGTTTACATGTGTGTTTACATGCATTATTTACACCGCACTTGTTAGTAGTGTTGCTTTTATTTTGGGAGATCACTCTGCTTATTTAGCTTAAAGGTACCCTTAGCTATGGCTACAAAAGGTAACAAGACTGGGAGCGTCAGATTTACTGTCGAACGTAGAACTGAATGCGAATGATTTCAAGATAAAGTAAAACAATTGGCAAAACAGGGACTGTAGTGTTTCGGTACGTAAGCTGATCTCTCTCTTTCTGGGTGTCTCTCACTCTCTATCTTTGTATGTTTGTTTGTCTGTATGTCTGTCTGTATCTGTCTCTCTGTCTTTGTCTGTCTGTCTGTCTGTCTGTCTGTCTGTTTGTCTGTCTGTCTATCTGTCTGTCTGTCTGTCTCTCTCTCTCTCTCTCTCACTCTCTCCCTCTCTCTCTCTCTCTCTCTCTGTATATATATATATATATATATATATATATATATATATATATATATATACATATATTAAATTCAAATTACGACAAACGTAAATAAACAAACGAAGTTTGCTTTTAGAAGCGTTGAGATGTTTTTTAGAAAGTTAAAGAAGTGATTTTAAATTCTCAATCGCAGAATAATGCTAATAATAATAATAATAATAATATATATATATATGTATATAGGCGCAGGAGTGGCTGTGTGGTAAGTAGCTTGCTTACCAACCACATGGTTCTTGGGTCAGTCCTACTGCGTGGCACCTTGGGCAAGTGTCTTCCTACTATAGCCTCGGGCCGACCAAAGCTTTGTGAGTGAATTTGGTAGACGGAAACTGAAGGAAGCATTAACCGTCAAACGTAAGATCCTTTCTAAGACCAGACTAATAACCCTGGCCGCCCCATCGTCTCCACCTGCAACAGCCCTACCGAAATCATCTCCAGATATCTTGACCGTGTCCTTGCTCCCCTAGTGGCTTCCCTTCCCTCTCACACCCATGACACAAACCAGGCGCTTCATTTGTTCAACTCTTTCTCCTTCCTTCCGACCCCTCTAAACTTCTCTTCACTCTCGACATCCCAAGTCTTTACACGGTCATCCCACAACACGAGGGGCTGCGTGCACTCCAACATTCCCTTGACCATTTTTTTAATTTGTAAATTTTGTCTTGCTTTACGAGACTTTATTTTGAATCAATGTATCCATGTTGACGCTGCTCACGGATCATGTCTGATACATGCTTCTCTAGAATTGGCCAGTGTGGAATGCCTCCTCTCATATTAGCGGGTCAAAAACATGTTCAGTATGCTCGCTTGCAAACCTATGTCTTTTAAATTATCTAAGAACCTCCAAGAGTTGTATAAATACTAAAACTGAGATGTATTCATCATGTCTGCGTTTAACAGAGTAAACTTTAGCGGGAATTAAAGATAAAGTCATGGATCGACTCTAATCCATTCCAATGTTGGTTTATGCATTGTTTGAGATTTATAAAAGACTGTCTGTTGTTGGGTGTACTTCATCATCTCCCTTTGATTGCACTCTTTTTTTTTTTTCTTTTTCAAAATATACGTACTCATTCAAACACTGATGGCATCAAACACCGTTACTAAACCGTCTGGTTGACTTACCAGGTCGCAAAATGGCGAAATCAATTTAATATTTTCGAGACATTTTGTGTGATTCTTATTTATGATAATATCTTTACTCTCTCAACTGAGGGAGTGCTATACAACTTGTTGAACTTCATATCACACATACACACCACATATATTAGAAGAGAAATGCAATAACATTCACTTACAGCTGACACTTAAAGTGCATGAGCCGTTGAGAATAAGTAAAACTAAATAAAAAAAAAAAACAATGAAAAAATAGAAAAGATAAAAAACCGTGGTAATGTGGTAATTGGATACGCCAAGAATGTGAATTTTATACGAAATTCCGCTATTTCCTTCAGTAACTGTTAAGATTTTGGTAATTCACACCATCTCCAGATTAAGCAGACTTTTATTTAATCTCAGGAAATTTTCACAAATATTTTGCTGTTCTTTCAAATTTTGTAAACTATCCAGGTTACCCAAGAGTTCTTAACACATTTGTGACTCTTCCAACGTCCCAGAGACAGGAAATCATTCGTACACCCTGAAAGTTCATATATGTTACTTTCTCGAAATGACGGAGGATTTTTAAAATAAAGCTAATGGCAAGTGTAGACCATATGCCGTCCTAGATTCTATACCATCAAAATAGTCAAGTCACTCTCTCTTTCTCTCTCTCACTTTTCTCTCCCTCTCATTTCATATATATATATATATATATATATATATATGCACCGTATATACCGTATATACCGACGTATAATATGAACTGGTGTATAAGACGACCCCTAAGATTTCCATTTAAAAAGTGGGTTTGCGCTATACTTGCTGTATAAGTCTCCCAATACAAAACAAAATATCTCGAAAATTGAATCACTCCAGAGGTCATTCACTAAACGAATTAAGGGCATGACTGATCTCGATTACTGGGATCTCTATAAAACCTTGAAACTCTACTCTCTCCAGCGCCGCGGCGAGCGGTACATCATCTGTACGATGTGGAGATAATATACCACCAGCATTGCCCAAACGACCTGAACATTAGTTTCAAGGTTCATCTAAGGCTGGGACCACGAGCCATACATCCCCTACCCAATTCAAGATCACAACATGTAGGTACACTGCGGCATAATTTCTTATCCTCAACAGGCCCTGCCCTGTTTAACATTGTCCCGAAACAGATAAAAGAGGAAAAGGATCCTATCAGCTTTCAACGGAGTCCAGACAGATTTCTTCAAGGAATACCCGACAAGCCACCCATACCTGGATACAATTCACTCAACAACAACTCACTACTTGAATGGGCCATAAACAAAACTTGACTTAAAAAGGATTTAGATAATCCCATCAGGTGGTGCTATTCAGCCATGGCCTGGACCAATCTTTGGTCGAAACATATCTAGGTTTATCTAAGTTTATATATATATATATATATATATATATATATATATATATATATATATATATATATAAACATATATATATATAAGAGATGGAGAGAGAGAGAGAGAGAGAGGGAGAGAAAGAGAGAGAGAGAGAGAGAGGTGTATTCTCCTATACACATCTTTCTCTTTCTCTCTCTCACTCTATCTATACGTACATATATATAATATATATATACACCTATATCTCATGTATATCACACACGCGCACACACATGCACACACACAAACACACATCTATGTATCAATCAATCAATCTGTCTATCTATCTATCTCTCTCCTACGACAGGAGAGGTAGATAAATTAAATAGACAGAGAACTGAAGAGTTTTTGTTTTTTGTTCAACTTTCAAAAGCAATCTCGACAAATAAAATTCTGAACTCCATAAGCAAATAAAGAAGTTACCTTTCTAAGGGAAATAACTAATATATTTTCCATGTAAATTAAGTCCCTTTGAAATCCTAGCTTATTTGCAACATCGTATTTGAATAGGGCGTATAACATTGTCGTTCAGAACGGTGAACATCTCAAATTCGTTTGACTATTCTTCTTCCCTGTTGCAAATTATATAAGTTCACATTTGGAGTGATTGAACTCCCACACTGGGGATGCAGACAATGACTAGTTTCGTCCTTATCCGACTGTTTACTTCGGTAAAATATAGTTTTTTGTTAAATCTTTTTCTCTTTTCAACAAATAACAAAGTCATTATATACTTGTACGAAGGTGAACTGGTCGATAGAGCATCGAAAAAGATACTTTGTGGTATTTGTTCCGGCTGTTTACGCTCTGAGTTCAAATCCAGTCCAAGTCAAGTTCCCCTTTCGTCCTTTCGTGGTCGATAAACAGTAATCATCTTAGTACTGGGTGCAATGACATCGACTAATTCTCTCTGTTATAATTAGTGGCTTTGTATCTAAATCTGAAGAATAAAATTGTTGATACGTTATATTCTTGGGAAACGGTATCGGAACATAAACACACACGCATCAATTTTGGTTGTAAACGTTTATTAGACATTCGCCAGAGTTATCTCCCTTGCGATAAAGACTATTTACACTTCGTATCCGAACTTTATGGCATTAGAGTCAATAGGATGTAGTTCATCAGTCGTCACTGTAAGAATGTTGTCTGATACCAATGAAAGAAACCGCTGATATTTTAATTTTCTAAATGCACAGTAGTGTATCACTTCAAAGCAATA
>NC_142929.1:20097373-20104873 GCF_046866305.1 Octopus bimaculoides | reverse complement strand
AAATATCCATCGAATGTAAATAATGTACATAATCTTCATAATTCCTCATCTCTTAAATATAAAACTGCCATACACCAGTTTACAATTCTATTTTGTCAACCAATTATTTGACAGAGATAGGAGTCAAAACTTCCCCCACTCTCCTTACAATCCAAACATTATTCCTTGTGATATTTGGTTGTTTTCCAAGCTGAAGCAGAACCTCAGGGGCAGTCGTTTTGAAGACATTGATAAAATGAAAAAGTATATGACAATTATGCCAGACACCTTCACTTTGGTGGACTGTCATGGGAGGGTGTCTTCTCGATGTGCCTGGGGCGTTACGACAAGCGCATTAAAGTCCTGATCGTCATAGTACATATTTCATTGCAACTTACTATATATTGTATCTTTGACTCATATCAGTCACTGGACTGCGGCTAAGGTGGGGCAACACCTTTAAGGGTTTTAGTTGATCGAGTCGACTCCAGAAGTTATTCTTTCTTAAGCTTCGTACTAATCATATTGGCTGCTTTTGCTGAACCGCTCAGTTATGGAGACTTAAAAAAAAACACTACACCGGTTGAAAAGCGGCGTTGTGGGACAAACGCAACACCTAAAAAACACCCCCTCTCTCTGTGCCTATATATATATATATATATATATATATATATATATATATATATACACACATAGTATGGGCTTCTTACAGTTACCGTCTACCAAATCCACTCGTAATGCTTTGATCGGCCGGAAGATATTTCCCAAGATGTTATGCAATGGTGACTGAGCCTGGAACCATGTGGTTGCGAAGCAAACTACCTACCATACAACCGCATGCATTCAGTCGCTTCGACGTTGAAACTAATGAAAACAGATTTATATACGCCTTGAAATTCAAGATTAATTAGCTTCTCAATACCACCGATGTAAAATGGTAGTATTTACTTGACCTCAACGTCTAAGATAGGATTAAAAAGATTAAGTTAGTCTATTTACCTACAATATCGTTTTACACTGTGTGTAATTAAATAAGCTCAGTCGTACTTGTATTACATAAACCAATTATATAAACTTACAGCGGTGCTCAATGAGTTAATGCAAACAAGTTGATCTCGCTGGCAGAGGTATCACGTCACTATGGTGGGGCACTGCTTGTGATATAGAATCACAATAGAGTAGTTTTCTTATAATGGCACCATAAGTCTTCTAGTAAACAATATTCGAGCCTTTTAAATAAATTAGAAACAAAACGTTA
The DNA here is from genome assembly GCF_046866305.1 of Octopus bimaculoides. Lineage (NCBI taxonomy): Eukaryota > Metazoa > Mollusca > Cephalopoda > Octopoda > Octopodidae > Octopus > Octopus bimaculoides. The sequence goes on along the minus strand of NC_142929.1, from coordinate 20,103,636 downwards.
GTCCTTCGATATAAATAAAAATCTGCACATGTATATATGTATATTTTTATGCGTATATAAATGAGTGTGTGTATCTATCTATCTATCTATCTATCTATCTATCTATCTATCTATCTATCTATCTATCTATCTGTCTGTCTGTCTGTCTGTCTGTCTGTCTGTCTATCTATCTATCTATCTATCTATCTATCTATCTATCTGTCTGTCTGTCTAGGGTCATTTCATCATGTTGAACCGTTAATCCCTTCACATTCTCCTCTATTGTATTTTCGTTCCCTCCATTTTTTCTCCCCCAATCTTTTCTGTCGAAGAGTGTAGGCTCGAAACCTCAAAAACTTTTCCATTCTTTTCGAGCGTTAAACTAATACATCTCCTTGTTTTTCCTTCACCTGTCTTCTGTTTTCTGTAAATTTGAACTATATATATATATATTTACATACATAATACACACACACACACACACACACACACACATATATATATATATATGTATATATATATATATATATGTATATATTTATACATATATATATATAGATATATATGTATACACACACACACACACACACACACACACACACACACACACACATACACATATATATATATATATGTGAAAGAAGGTTTGAAAATGCAATTTTAAAGATATTTATTCACTTGACCGGTTTCACTTCTTTAGAAAAAAATTGTCAAATGTACAATGTAAAGCTTTGTATAAGCTTTGTTGAGTTAAGTACTGGTTGTCACAAAAGTATTAAAATACATATATATATTCTTTGATGATAATAAGAAAATGTTAAAAACAGATTAAGTATTAAACTACATATATACATTCCTTGATAATAATAATAAGAAGAATATGTTTAAAACAGTTTAAAAGAATGTATTCAACAGAAAGTGTTTGGTAGTATATATATACTCAGGAGATATATTTAAGAATTTAGAAAAAATTGCAGAGAAACTGTCCATAGGATTTATTCTTTGTAAGCCTAGTACTTATTCAATCAGTGCTGTTTTTGCCGAACCGCTAAGTTATGGGAACGTAAACACAGTAACATCGGTTGTCAAGGAATGGTGGAGGTACAAACACAAACACACACACAAATATACACATATTTACTACAGTCTTCTTTCAGTTTCATATATATATGCATATATATATATATATATATATATATATATATATATATATATATATATATATATATATATATATATATACACATACATACATATACAAACATGTACATAAATTCATACTGAAAGTAATAGAAATTAAACTAATATATTCTTTTAATTTTTTCTTGTTTCAGTCATTTGACTGGAATCAAACACACACACACACACACACACACACACATACACACACACACACACACACACATACACACACACACACACACACACACACACACACACACATATATATATATACATATATACGACGAGCTTCTTTCAGATTCCGTCTACCAAATCCACTCACAAGGCTTTGGTCGGCCCGAGGCTATAATAGAAGACACTTGCCCAAGGTGCCACGCAGTGGGACGGAACCCGGAACGATGTGGTCCTTACCATACAGCCACTCCTGTGGAAAGTAATTGAAAATGAAACCATATAATAGTGAAAGTATTAATAGAGATGTTATTGTTTCACTTTTTAAACTTTTAAATTTTCATATTCAAAAGAGACAGAGACTTCAAATTCGATATATCGATTTATTCACCACTCTATGTTAACATTTCTGTGCCAAACTTATCCAGTGACTGGTCCATTGGATTTAGACATTTGGCACTTCTTCAGGAGTGGTTACCTTTAAAAGTTTAAAAACCTATATATATATATATATATATATATATATATATATATATATATATATATATATATATATACATATGAAGGATCTTCGTGGTTATCCTCACAGCATGTCGAAATCTATAAAGCAAATTTTTAATGCATCATAGAGATGTAATTTTTGACGCTGAATCCGAATTTGTTATTCATTTATTCCAAAAAAATTTGTGAAAATGTTACACGTGTTTAAAGTTTGATAATTTTCAGGATTTTCAGCCAATCAGAAAACAGTGCGTTCCCTGCTTCTTCCATCATTTGTCAAAGTAGCGAGATGTGTGTGTGTGTGTGTGGGGGGGGCGGCGGCATCGGCATGTCAATACATTAAACCAGCTGCAGTAAACAGTAAAAAACATTAATAGATTTGCGAGCAAATGAAATATTTAAACGCTACGAGCAAACCAGCAGGAGTTGCTAGAAATAACAGCCAAAACATTGATATATATATACGAGCAAAGTAAACTGAAAAATCATTATTATATTCATGAGCAAATTAAATATTTAAAGGTGCGAGCAATCCAAAAGGAGGAAATCTACCCTAGAAGTCATTGTCTGTAATCTCCAATAGTACTTTAAAATAACTTCAATAGCGGTTAACTTCTCATACAAATCAACACTGTTGTGAGGAGAAATCTACTGAATGAAAAGGTAGCTTGATTTTGGGTATTCCAATCATCTTTAGGTGTATTTTCCTTCTGATTTAGCTAGCATTATTAGAAGTGATATTTTATCTTACTTTAACATTATGTACATTAAGATACTTAAGGCATTGTTCTGTAGTTTGTTTGTTACTTTATTAAGCATAAGAAGTTCCTATATTTGCGGAGACATCTAGACTTAATAGGGGGTTGAACCAGGTTATTTTCCTCTTCTCTCTCTTTAGAATTGATCCTGAATCGGATCTACAGTCTAAATTTGATTTGGTACTTACGCATCTAATGTGCCTTACTAACACTTGATATTTTCACCGTTGTTTACCTTACAGTGAACTCACTGTGTATCTAACCATTTCTGGTATTCTACAAGTTGATATTTCAAAACGCTATAGAATCCTTATAACTAATTGATACAAAGAGAAAAACAGGGTGCCGCTGCATAGTAGCAACATCCCAACATCACCATCAAAACATGGGACTAGATAGTGTTGCAGCTTGGGCTTCAAGGGCCCACAACTCTTCAATATCCTTCTAAATATCTCAGAGAGCTGTATGGTGTGGATGTAGGTGTCTTCAAAACAAATCTAGATCTCCTGTCAAAGGTTCCGGATGAGCCTACCTCACGACAAGAAATACAACCTTCTCACACACCTTCTTCCTGTTTCTGTTATACCTGCATTTCAAAGGGCCAGCGTTATCACACTCTGTGTCACGCTGGATCTCCCCGAGGACTACGTTAAGGCTACAAATGTTTGTGGAGTGCTCAGCCACTTGCACGTTAATTTCACGAGCAGGCTGTTCCGTTGCTCGGATCAACTGGAACACGCGTCGTCGTAACCGACGGAGTGCCACGACGACAACGACTACCTACCTACCTACCTACCTACCTACCTACCTGCATAGATACATACATGCATGCACAGATGCACACACGCACATACACATACACATATATGCACACACACGCACACAGTTATACACATGTATACATGTATACACAAGCATAGATTCATGTGATTGTGCGAATGTAAAACTTCATTTCCATCTATTTACCATATGACAAATAACAAAAATACAGAAAAGGATAAAAAAAAATCATCGGCATAATTACAGATCCAAGTTGGTTAATGAAGTAGCAACACAGATGAAGTAAATAAGATAAATAGTGCCAAAGATGAGTTTGAATTAAATGCAGCACAACTAATTCCACTCACATATGATGTACGATATTTATTTTATGTATACATATATATATATATATATATATATATATATATATATATAATACAAATAATATGTAAGTATATGCATATATATGTACATGTAGGTATGTACATACATGTACGCATATATGCATATACTCACATATTATTTGTGTAATTATATATATATATATATATATATATATATATATATATATATATATATGTATATATATATATGCAAACACACATATATATACACATATATGTATGTATATGGAGATATTACACACACATAAACGCATACATGCGTTTATACACACACACACACACACAATCAAGTATATCTAATGTAATTGCAGCAGAATATATCAATAATATACTTTAGTCGAACAGCATAAGACATTCTCTGAAAATTCTATATCATTGTGTAACTGAGTAAGTAATATACATACACACACATACATACGTACATACATACATACATGCATACATACATACATACATACATACAAATACATATAAACATATATACATATATATAAATACATATAGATATATATGAATATATATGCATGTGTTAGAGTGCTTGTATACTGTTATACAGATATGCATGCATATATGTATATATAAAGATATATGCACACACACACATATATACAAGTATATATATGTATATATATATATATATATATATATATATATATATATATATATATATATATATATATATGTATATATAAATGCATACATGTGTATGTATGAATTATGTACGCACATGTGTTGTATGAATGTGTGGGTGTCTTCCTGTGTGTGTTACCCATTAATGATGGACCACAGTTGCTTGATTTGCGGGCTGTTCTTGTTAATAAATATCTTGCTCTACTGCCAAATCCGAATATCTCGCTCTAAGTACGTTTCTGACGCATTGCTGTATTTTCGGCCGACACATTTATCTATATTACACCCTTGTCGATCTTGATCTAAACAGATACAGTGAGTACGTGCGTATTACAACATTAAAGAATTGGTTAACACTAATAATTGTTGATGTTTTGAGTTAGCTCACACCACACGCATTCACTACTTCATATGGTCTCTGTGAGAAGTAATGCCACTACTGACACAAAAAGCAAAAAAAAAAAAAAAAAAAAAAATGACCGCGGTGTGGAGTTGCATCATTTCTGACAATTTTGCAAACATACTTGTTGAAGCGCTTACTCTTTTATATAAATATTGATCCAGACAGTTCCACTGATTAAGCGATGGTAGTGATATGATATACACATGCTGAAAGATTTGGTTGTAGATAAGTTGAAAGGAAATTTACATCGTAAAGTGTACAACAGCAAATACATACAGACACACACACAGCAATACACACACAAACCAATACACACACACGCACATTAATAAAGAAAAATACTTCACGGATGGAGATTTTACATGTTTATTAATGCATTGCTACATATGTTTCATCATAACATGTAATTCATGGGACAATCTAATCATAGCCATAAGATATTATTGAAATTTATTTATGATATCCATGGACCCTTTGCGATCACGTTAATTTGACTTATTCGGGCAGTTGTTGCATTAGCTTACGCCGGATTACCTTGTTTAGGCTTAAGGATATTAATCATTCTACACCAATCAAGAATATATATATAGGTATACATATATACTCGCACCAGCAAATAATGGAACAGGATTTTGTGTCAGTTGATTGTGTGCAAAATATAAGGAAATCTGGATTTGATCAGTTTTGTAGTCAACTCTATCAAGTCCACCGATGTTTTTCTTGTTCCTTCCAGCCCAGGCAGTTATTTTAAAGGAACTTTTTCCTTGCGAATGGAGGGTATATAATTTAAAATAGAGTTCGGCGTTTAAGTGCAAATCGAATATGTACACGACACACTTGCCCCCAAATTTTGATCCACAGTATTTGTAAAGAAAGTGAAACAGGTCAATGCCACACAGACCTGTGAAGATTTCGACTCCTGATTATTCATCATTTTTGTAGTATAATATCGTCAAATGATGATTTCCGATGTTACTATTGGCGATATCTTTTTGGATTGAACTACCATGAACATACAAGTCATAATGATCTGTAAGAATGCAAAACCATACCAGGATTACGTTCTGGAGAGAGTTCTGTGAGGCAGACGATAAAACTCAGCATCTAAAGCAGAGGGGCCATATGCTACATATGTGAGGGTAAATGCCATTTAAAGGTGTTTCCGTCTCAGAATTCCTAAAACACCAACTGCAACTACAAGAACAAATGATAGAGGTTGCCGCCTCTAAGGTGACAACAAAGACAACTTAGCCGTCAGCAAATACAAATGCTCCGTTGTCATCAATAGGAGCGAATCAGAAGATTGTTAAACTCTCTCTTCCAGCTCAAAACGCGATGAAAAGGAAAGACACACAAAACAACAATAACAATTGTAAGAAATGTATGACCAGGAAATATCACATCTACTTATGAATGCAGGTACCAGACGATAGCTAAAAGGGATTGGAAAATTTATTTAGCAAGAAAGGAAAA
>NC_142929.1:20087373-20094873 GCF_046866305.1 Octopus bimaculoides | reverse complement strand
CCTTGTCAGTTCAAATAGAACAAGCGACTTTTTGTGGTTAAGGAGTCTTTGACTCCTATTTCTAGCAATGCTGGAGAAAGAGTTGGGGTAAGAGAGGTGGGAAGAGAGATGGAGAGAGAACGAGAGGAGGTGGAGTGAGAGAGGTGGGAAGAGAGATGGAGAGAGAATGAGAGAGAGAGAGAGAGAGAGAGAGAGAGAGAGAGAGAGAGAGAGAGAGAGAGAGAGATAGAGAGAGAGAGAGAGAGAATGTGTCTCAAGAGTTGAACAACAAAAGAGTTTACACAAGAAAAAAATTCACTCCAAAAGATTCCTGTCATTCTGATTTTCAAAATATTATTTAAGAGAGATAAACAACTTTGAAGAAAATTTTTCCTTCCTTCTTTCTTTCTTTTTTCTTTCTTTCTTTCTTTCTTTCTTTCTTTCTGCGTGTATGCATTTGTGCATTGCACTCCTGTTAATAACATATGAAACATCTTTAATTACGTTAACCTCCGGTCACCTTGGGCTTCGAGTTAGTCCGCACTTAGCTTGGCATTGACCGAGACTTATTACTCTTTTGTGAAGCTTTTTCTTTTTTTTTTTTTAACCGTTTTCCTTTCTCCATTTTTCTCGTTTTTTTCCCTCAAATTTGAGGAACCGGAAGAAATTTTGTTAAGCCTTTTTTTTCCAATGTGCTAACAATTTCTCAGGCTTACCACCTTAAAAATAATTCTAACTTTGTCCAAACGACCAACAATATAGACTGGAGGAAACCTAATTACATCACTCCAACCTCAAATGTTACTTATTCGATTGGCCCAGAGATGATGAAAGAGAATGTTAACCTCGGTAGTATTTCAGCTCCGTATCCAATAGGTCTAAAGAAATACCGCTAAAGACTTTTGTCCCACACGTTAACGATTCTGCCAATTCACCGCATTGCACTTCTTTATTAATATTTAGAAGATAATTCTACAAACGAACGACGTTTCATCAGAAGGTCTCACAAATCTGTATATCCGCATATATATATATATATATATATATATATATATATATATATATATATATATATATATATATATATAATGTAACCTTGACTTTGCCTTTCATTATTTTTAAGGTCGATAAAATAACTACCAGTCAAACACTGGGATCGATGAAATCGACCTTTCCACTCTCAAAAATGTTGCTGGCCTTGTGCCAAAATTTGAAAACAATAGTACAGAAATAGATACACTTATATATGTAGCGGGAAAGCTGTTTACGTCAAATTCTGCTGCTGTTTTGAACAGCGTTACTTAATCTAGTGATTTATCGAAAACGTTTGCTTCACGAAAGTAAGTGAACTTCATGTAATAAATGCAAACCATTATACATCGTTTAGTATCTCTACATCGTTAAAATATCAACTGCCTATCATTATCATACTTGCCTATCCAGAGTGATGAATAGCACCAAAATTGTTTTCGGTCCACTTTTTGGCAACACCTGCCACTGCAGGAATATGCTTTCAGAATGAAGCGAAATTAATCATTCAATGTTGTGTCAGTACTATAGAAAGTAAAGTAAAGATTGCGAAGCTGGTGTAACGATTAAACTCGTACATGGATGGAAACACATACGAAGAATGTAAGAAATAAATACTAGATGCACATCCTAGATAGGTACTGCTAAAATTACATTGCTACTATTCTGTTTAGTTTTACTGTACTAATATTTTACTATACAAATGTTTGTTTGTTTAGTTATTTATGTATTTATTTTTGCATTCATTTACTTTATAACTAACAATGAAAAGAAATGGAAACTAAAACCTACCATAATAATAATAATGAAAACGTTGGGTATGTCTCTACAAGTGATTGTAACAAACATGGAAATTAAAAGTAAACCAAAATAATGATAATAATAATAATAATAATAATAATAATAATAATAATAATAATAATAATAATAATAATAATGATAATGATAATGATAATAATAATAATAATAATAATAATAATAATAATAATAATAATAATAATAAAAATAATAATGAAAGCACTACAAAAGATGGCACGATAACGTGGCTAAGTTCGTCCACTGGAGGCTATCTGAAAAGTACGGCCAAGATGGAGTGCAGAAATGGCACGAACATGAACCAGAAGGAGTCAAAGGGAATAAGGAATATAAGATACTGTGGGATTTTACAATCCAATGGGATTCCCTAATCGAGGCTAGGAGACCAGATACCGTGGTAGATAAAAGGTAAAAAAAAAAAACAAGATTATAGATATTGCAATACCTGTGGATGCACGTATACTCTTTTACTCTTTTACTTGTTTCAGTCATTTGACTGCGGCCATGCTAGAGCACCGCCTTTAGTCGAGCAAATTGACCCCAGGACTTATTCTTGGTAAGCCTAGTACTTATTCTATCGGTCACTTTGCCGAACCGGTAAGTTACGGGGACGTAAACACATCCACTCACAAGGCTTTGGTTGGCCCGAGGCTATAGTAGAAGACACTTGCCAAGGTGCCACGCAATGGGACTGAACCCAGAACCATGTGGTTTGTAAGCAAGCTACTTACCGCACAGCCACTCCTACGCCTATAAATGACAAAAAACTAGAAAAGATTGTAAAGTACAGACTACTAAAAGATGAAATTTCAAGAAGGTGGACGATGAGGTGAGTGTTTGCCACTCCAACAGTTGTAGGGGCACTCGAAGCACTAACAACCAAGGTCGAGAAACACGTCAGAGAAATCGGTATTGACAGGAGAGGAGAGCAGAGCAAGCCCCAAAATGGCTCTGTTGGGGACAACTAAGATTTTGAAATTGGTACTTGGATGTTGAATGTCTTCCACGATAATTAACAACCAATTGTCAAAGCTTATAATGTGCAGAAAGAGACCCTGTAAGACCTCTGATAGCAGGCTGCTATCTACTCTCACAGAATCTACCGAGCGCTCTGAGAAGTAAAATAATAAATAAATAAATAAATAATGAAATATAAGTTACCGACAGACAAAAATATCTATCTTGTTTAGTGATCGCAGATAGATATTACCGACTCTCTCTCTCTCTCTCTCTCTCTCTCTCTCTCTCTCTCTCTCTCTCTCTCTCTTTCTCTCTCTCTCTCTCTCTTTCTCTCTCTCTTTAGATACATAATTCTGTCTGTTTCGAGAATATATCTTATATGAATGTCTGTCGTCTATCTTTCTCACATGGAGGCCTACATCAAGTGTCTGTTAGAGGTAGTGCTGCCCTGGCTCAAGAGGGTGCCTGCTGCAAGACTTTATGTCTAGTAACAGGGCTCTTCACCCTGTCACATAGGCAAGAGAACCCAGTTATGGCTGTCAGACATTTTCTGCAACCAAATCACCCCTAACATCTGGCCACCTAATTCCCCAGACATGTCCTATAAGTGTATGTATGCGATTCTACAAAGTGAGAAAGATAGACGTTCACACCCTACACATCTTTTTCGAAGCTGTAAACTGCAGAAGTGAGCTAGAACATTAAAACTTAGAGCGCATGCTCAGCAGAGTTCAAGGTCAATCGTTTCCAAGCGGCTTCACTCAGCGTGCTTTAGTTTCGTTACTATGGCAACAATCCAGATACCTATTGCTCAGACCTCATATATATATTCATTTATTCTTTTACTTGTTTCAGTCACTTGATTACGGCAAAGCTCGAGCACCGCCTTAAAGGATGTTAGTGGAAGAAAACGAGCCAAGACTTATTCATTGTAAGCCTAATACTTATTCTATCGGTCTCTTTGTGAAGCGGTGGCGGTGGAGAACAAACACATACAGACAGACAGACAGACACACATATGTATATACATATAAGACGGGTTTCTCTCACAAGGCTTTGGTCGATCAGAATCTATAATAGAATGCACTTGCCCAAAGTACCATGCAGCGGGATTGAACCCGGAACCATGTGGTTGGGAAGCAAGCCACTTACCACACAGCCACGCCTGCGCCTACACACACACACACACACACACACACACACATATATATATATATATATATATATATATATATATATGTACACACACACGCACACACACGCGCGCGCGCATATATATGAAAGCTTGATATGCAACCGCTTGGATTCGGGTTCAACTCAGCAGCGGAGCACCATGGGCGATCAATGCCTTGTGACTGAACTGGTTGACGGAAACTGTGGAGAAGCCCGTCGTATATATATATATATGTATATATATATATGTGTGTGTGTGTGTGTGTGTGTGTGTGTGTGTGTGTGTGTGTGTGTGTGTGTGTGTGTGTGTGTATGTGTGTGTGTGCATGTGTGTGTTTCTTTAATTGTCTCCTCAAACTCGCTTGATGATCATTGTTGGTTTCATCTGTGACCCTTTTACTTAGCGGCTCGACAAAACACAAATAGAAGAAGCATCAGTCTTTGATATATAATTACAGACGTCGATTAATTCGAGAAAACCCCTCAAAGATGGTCCTCATGCGGGTTCACAGTCTAACGACTGAAATTAGTTAAAAGTAAACGGTGTAAGGATGTATGTATGTCTGTCTGTCTGTCTGTACGTACGTATGTATATATGTATGTGTGCATGTACGCACGTACGTACGTGTGTATTAATGTTTGTATGTATGTAGGTAGGTATGTACGTATGTACGTATGTATTATTATATATGTGTGTTTGTGTGTGTGTATGCATGTACGTTTGTATACATTTATATAAGTGCGTATGCTCACGCGCGTGTGTATGTAATTTGCTGTTAGTTGGGGAAGAGAAAAAAGAAATCTTGATGTCAAATACCAGACACTATCAAAGAAAATTCGCGATAATTTCAAAATTTAAGAATGAGTTTCACATAAAATTTGATTATCATTCATAAATGGTGACACTGAGCTTCATTAGCAGGCAATGTGTGAGCAACCTACAAGTTTTAATTTCATTAGACGAGATTTCGTCAAAGTCTCTTCTATCAGAGAACCAAAATTTAAACACGTAGAAACAGAAAAGATTTTTGCCAGAAGTAATGTTCATTATCATAAAACGTAAGTTGACTGATATAATTAAAATGGGTTGAACGCCTGAAATTTCATATATATATATATATATATATATATATATATATATATATATATATATATATGTATATATATATATATATATATATATATATATATATATATATATATATATTAAAACTTAGATAAAACTTAAAAGTGTTTCGACTAAAGATTGGTTCAGGCCATGTCTAACTTTATAGCACCACCTGATAGGATTATCTAAATCCTTTTTAAAGTCAATTTTTTGTTTTTGTTGAGTGAGTTGTACCCAGGTATGGGTGGCTTATCTGGTATTCCTTGAAGAAACCTGTCGAGACTCCGTTTAAAGGTGATGGGATCCTTTTCCTCTTTGATCACTTTTGGGACAATGTTAAACAGGGCAGCGCCTGTTGAGTAAAAGAAATTATGCCGCAGTGTACCTATATGTTGTGAACCTGAATTGAGCAGGGGACGTACGGGCCGTGGTCACAGCCTTGGATGAACCTTGAAACTAATGTTCAGGTCGTTTGAGCAATGCTGGCGGCATATTCTCCACATCGTACAAATGATATACCGCTCGCGGCGGCGCTGGAGAGAGTAGAGTGTAGTGAGTATATAAATATATATATATATATATATATATATATATATATATATATATATATATATATGTGTGTGTGTGTGTGTGTGTGTGTGTGTGTGTGTGTGTGTGTGTGTGTGTGGGTTACGAAGATGTACTTGCATAGCAAGTGACTTGATTTGAGAGCGTATGCTGAAACAAAAAAAAAATTGCTGCGTGGAAGATGTTTGTAAGCCATTTAAGAACACACAAGAACTGTTGATTTCACTTCAAAATTTAAATTTAATTTGTGTCAAAATATCTTCTTCGTTTTGAAACCGCGACCTGTTCACTGACAGTACGAAGTTTTGTCAGCCAACCGGTCGCGGTTTAAAAGCGACGAAAATATTTTGACACAAATTAAATTTAAATGTTGAAAGGAAACTAACGGCTTTTGTATGTTCTTAAATGGCTAACGAACATCTTCCACGCTGCAATTATATATATATATATATACACACATATATGTACATATGCATATATATATATATATATATATATATATATATATATATATATATATATATATATATATATATGTATATATATATATATACACATACACACACACACATACAAACACACACATATATATGCATATGCTGAAACTCCCTTCGGTTATGACTGACCATGGGATTGCACCTAGAAAGTTATCCTCCCATGCAGAAGTCCGGGCAAGATTGTTTATGGAAGACCAGCAGTCACCCATGCATACCGGCCTCCTCTCTCCACGCCACTAGTGTTATCCAGGGTAAAGGAAAAGGTTGATACAGGCTTGGCACCTGTAACGTCGCAACACATTTCTACAGCTGAGTGAACTGGAGCAACGTGAAATAAAGTGTCTTGCTCAAGAACACAACACGCAGCTCGGTGCTGGATTCGAACTCACAACCTCATGATCGTAAGTTCGACGCTCTAACCACTGATCCATGCGCCTTCACTATATGCATATATACACATATATACACAAACACACACTCGCACATGCATATATGGCTTAGCCGTGACTACCAAACAAGTATGACGTTGTAACTTGTACAATGCTTTTGCTAATTAATTTTTAGGAACTTAGTATACATAAGCCACATTTCAAAGGCCCTCTGATTTTGACCCCACGGATCATCGATTACCTAACTGCTAAAGCATACTGAACGATACTCGTATAGTTCACTGGAATGCATTTTCAATTCAGTAACGTGGAATAATATAGCTTACTCAAGAACACAATGCGCCGCCCGCTTTAAGAATTGAACCCACAACATTATAATCATGAGCGTAACAGTTTAATCAGGCAGTCTCCCACGTGCCTTCCTATGGATGCGCACATATATATATATATATATATGTTGCTGTGCCTGTGTGTATATAAGAATGTTTATGTGTGTTTGTATACGCGCCTCTGTTCACTCGTTTGTGTGCATTTATGCTCTGTTTGATTTTGTTAGCTGAGAATCTAAATTCAAAGATGGAAAATATCTTTTAGGGATAGAGTAATAAAATGTTGAAAATCAATTGTAAAGTGAAAGAGCCAATCTAAAAGAGAAATAAGAAAGTGAAAGAGACAACTGGCAGCAAAACTAGCTTTCTAAATACACACAATGTCGAGCAGACGACAGTGTGCATCACGTGACCAAACTGAAAGTGCAGACGACATGTCTGGCAACTAGCAGAGAACAGAAAATACATTGTTACTTTTTATTCCTTTTACTTGCATACATAGTCGCTCCCCATCATCAGTTCCCCTACAAACACATGTAAGATGCATGGAAAACAGCTCGTGTTTGAAAACCTGAGAGAAGTTTAACGTACTTAACCTACAGCAGCCTTACCTTTTATTCCGGAATTGTTGACAGATGTGAATGCATCATGTT
>NC_142929.1:20059873-20082373 GCF_046866305.1 Octopus bimaculoides | reverse complement strand
TATATATGTGTGTGTGTGTGGGGGTGTATACATGCTGCTGCTGCTGATGATGATGATGGATTCCATTTAGAGAAGCAGTGTTTTGCCAGCGTGCTTTCATACTTACACGAAGTTGGTCCCAGTGTTGGAATCGATTTTACTCGAATGGCGCCAGATCCCGCGTTCTGATGCTTTGTTTTCCCAGGAAGAAAATTGAATGTTGCATCGTTTCAGATTGTCTTTTAGTCTGTCTTTGAAGCGCAAGAGTGGCCTTCCTGTTTGGAATTGGTGAAAGGGAAGTTGCTTTGGAATTCTGATATCACTAATACGTGAGAGATGACCTGACCAGCTAAGCTGTACTTTGATGAGGATGGCTTCAATACCTGATATGTTGTATTTTGTAAGTACCCCATTGCTATGAATATGGACACCCGGTTTTATGTTGGAGATAATACGCAAGCATCGTCTATGAAAAGCGCCAAGCTGATTGATGTGCTTTTGGCACAATGTCCAAGATTCAGCACCATAAAACAATGTTGTGAAAACCACCGACTTATATTCATTAACTTTCACCTTCAGCGATATGTCGTGGCTGCACCATAGCATGTTATAAAGCTTACTGAACGCAGAGATAGCCTTCCTGATTCTGCCCTCGATTTCTTTATCCATCTTCACATCATTGAACACAATGGAATCAAGATTAGTGATGCTTTCCCATCAACATATACAGTAGGGACAACAGCGGGAAGATAGTCACAATAGCTCAGTTTTCTTGATGCTGATGGTCAGACCAAAAGCCTTCGATGCACACGAGAAGTTGTTTAGAATCCGTTGCATATCCGGAAGAGCGTGTGCTACAAGTGCACACGCACGCACACGCATACAGACACACAAGTGTACGTGATTAACTTTGTATATAGAAATTTAAGGAAACCCACCCGTAAATCTATGCGAACCACGTTATTTGCTTTCCGTCCCTATTTATCTCTAGTTCTCCGACCTCTCTCTAGCTTTCTTTCAAGCGAACGTTTGTGCGATCTTTGCCATCCTTCCTGTTCAATGAGGACAACATTTATTGCGCTTATTTGTCATTTCTTCCTCTCGTTCTTTGCTTTCAACCATCATCCCTGGTTTGCTACCCTTTTTATGCTCCATCTTCTGTTCATAAATCCATTGCATGATGATGCAGTGGTGCTTCTGGAAGAAGGTCTTAACCTACAAACCATCAATTTCTGCCACGAGTTGATTTTTGTAGCCATTGTTAGAGCGGGACTGATACAGTTGTAGGGACAAGCTTTGTTGTTATATGTCACTCTCACCTCTCTGTCTTACTTGACTTGTCATCAGAGTAAAGCCGTCAGGTCCTTTGTCTGTTCATTTGTATAGAAACTGATCTTTTTGCTCTGAATAATATTGTGATATTTTTTCTGCATTTATGACGTGGTACATCTCTAGCATGACTGCGCACTTTTCAGCGCTAATAAGAGACTACATATTTATGCACGGCGGTGCATCAGCATGGCCGCAGCTCTAAGCTGAAACTATATAAAAGATATAAAAGATATAAAAGATAATCCGCCCGAAAACATAGCCACCTAGGTACGTACGACCACCTCTCAGTACACTGCAATGGTAAGAATGAGCCAAATTCAATGCTGTTGTTAATATGCTCCTAGTTGTGCGCTTTTAAACCATAGTATTGTGCAATGAAAGACGTTGAGCACTTATGTGATACATCAAATCATTCTTGCTTGTATCTTATACAGTCTTTTGCGGGCATTTTAAGAATTGTCCACTTTTTCCTTTGGTCTTTCTTCGATAAAATTGTTACAGTACGAGACAAGACGTATTTTTCCATGATAGATGACGTTTATTCAGAATTTCAGCTTTTTTTTTTTATATCATTAACCTTTTTTTCTGTCTCTTCTCGACTTTCTTTTCAAATTCATGCTCTTTAGAATAAATTCTTTACAATAAAATGTCCAAATTCTAGAGGTGTGTATGCCATTATTATGAAGTTATACTGTGCACAAAAGAAACAGTAAAAAAAATTAAATATTTATGAATCTCTTCCTGAGGAAGAAGAGGCCATCAACGATTCCCCAAATAGTCAACTGGAACGAAAATCGCAAAGATAAGCCGACTGCTATAAGCGAAATGGAATAATCAGTGAGCCGAAAGGAAATAGTACATGCGTTATATTAAAAAAAATTTATAACAGAAGATATCTAACACACTACTCTGTAGAAGAATCAAACAGACTGTTTGTGTAAAGTAGTAAGAAGCTCTTCTCAAGAAAACATAACCCGATGTCCTACTCCTCCAGTAAGTAGTGGTGATATTGAGTAGGAATATGAAAACACACAGGACCTTAACATTGTGGATGAGCAGTTGAACTCCCTCCAAGAGGGTAGGCGAATAAGACATATGATATATATATATATATATATATATATATATATATATATATATATATATATTGTCTAGACAACTGGCAATCTGTTAGGTATGCTAAAATTACTGAATTATTACTAAATTACTAAGTAAAAAAACTTAAACCCAGATAAGCCACAATTTAGCAATTCAAATACACCTATCACTGCCAAAACAGATCGACACAACCAAATACAAATTTGAAAGAATTGCAAGGCTAGAGTATCACCACTTTGTTAGAGCCTGCCAAAATATGGAATGCGATGCAGCAATTTGAATTAAAAAAAACAAACAAACAACACAAGACTTGAAAACCAAATGATAAAATAAAATGAATAAATACATAAACAAAGCATAATACTGAAAATGAGCAAAACTGCAGGCGCCGATGGAATTTATCCTGAAATGATTACAAACCTTGGCAGCGGAATTATAACGTAACTTGCCAACGTTTAACAGACATCGGATATAAATATGAATATCTTTGAACCTGAAAAGTCGGCAAAATTTTAGCCATATTAAACCTAAGGACGCCAACCGACTGCCAAGATAGTCATTGAGTAATCCAACTAGTCAGCTGTCTTTTCAAATTGTTTGAATAAATCATGTTCACGTGATTATTATCAATTCTCAAAACTCACAAACACACAGAATACGCAGGTAATATATTAGAAATGAAACCCATAGAATCAAGATTTAACACCTACTATTTTACAGCGATTCATACTAAGAATAAAGATAGAAATCTCATAGTATGTTTGTAGGTTTCTCGGCCGCTTATGATTCTGTATGGCATGAGTGTCTTATATTAATACTTTCCAAACTCATTAAATGTAAGTGAACATTTAAAATTACAAAAAACAAAAAAAAGAAATATGGTGTACTTAACATAAATGTCTGAAGAACCTCGGTGACCAGAGCAGGAAAATAAGTTTTTACAATATTTATCTCAATAACGTACTTGAGAAAAGACTCCTTAAATTTAGATGTGCAGTAGACATAGCTATAGCCCACTAATCAAACAATGTGACTGAAATAGAGATATTATGTACGTGCATGAATCAAATTCCGAAACCTTTTTCCTGCTGATACCTAACAATGAACACAAAAAGAGGTGACCGCTTTATCCCACTTCAACAGGCATAAGACATAGTAAAAACTGCAAATATTGATGAACAACAATCTAACGCATCCAGAAAGACACCCAGATGCGTTATGGTGGTACCCGACAAAATACTATATTTTAGATATCTTGAAAAATTCTACGCCGAATCTAAATCCTGGGAAATGTTGTTTCGGAAGTTAACTCGAACATCAGGGAAGAATCTGAAATTCTTCGTTGAATATCTTTATTGACTCTGTGCTACAATAATAATCGAATTTTGTTCACAAACCTGGATAAGCCTTTTTTAGACAGATTTTTCTATATTCTCCATAGCAATACACTCAAAACGAAGTTGAATGAGATGACGAGGATTATATCCGATACAATCACATCTACACCTTACATCTATTAACCAATGAATGCAGTTTTTTCACCTCATCTGCGCACAAGATTAAGATTTCTTAAAAACAGTAACATTATATGAAAAATGTAGATACTTTCACTTGTAAGACACAAATAACTTACGAAACATCCACAACACCAAAGGAAACACAAGAACACTCTCTATAAATAAGTACAAGAAAAATATTTTCAACATTTAGGTAGTATGAAAGGACGAATACTGTGTGTGCGTGTGTGTACGCGTTTAGTGATGGGGACTTGATTAGAAACCTGACCGAATTGCTGAAATAAAAAAAAACATCTTAACATTTAATCAATTCACTAGAGGGCAGTACTTTTCTTCCACACTCACTTACTTCAAGTGAAACTAGGAAATTCGATTGGAACTTAATCGAACTTAATCAAACAAAACTATTTTTCCTCCAATCATATCAGCCACTGAACAATCTCTATCACTATAGCTGTGAAAAACTGCTTTCTTCCCTTCCAGCGTATTAAACAACTTTGTAGAATACTGAACTAAAAATTAATATTTATCTATTTATTCATGGTACATAAGTAAGTCAGTTGTATGAGTATTCAATTTTATATCTAATATAACAAACAAAAATTAGCATCAAATATTCCTTAGCGTATAGAGATGTTAATGAGGTACATGACCATTAAATTATTATCATTATAATCATTGCTGTGAATAAACTAAAACTTTTGAGTCTATAGTTTCAGAAATCTCGTTATCACAGATTACTGAGGCAAAGATATCCATGGGTGTGTCTTTAAAAAATCCATGCCGCAAACATGTGACTTCAGATTCAGTCCCGCTGCGCGGCATTTTGTGCAAGTTTCTTATACTCTATCTCCAAATCACCCAATGTTTTTGTGAGTGAATTTAATTTGTTCGGTGGAAACTGCATGGCCTCCCGTTATACATACATACATACATACATACATACATGCATACATACATATATACATACATATATACATATATATATATACCAGAGTAAGCACATAAATGTGAAACAAGGTGGGAAAAATAGTACCCCAATACCGGAGGTAGAGTAATATGTTTTATCAATAAAGCTGTAAAGACATCACAAAAGCTGTTACTCAGAGTTTCACGTTTCCGTTTGTCGGACAGTTTTGGTTTCAACCAAAGCTGTCCGACGAACGGGAACGTAGTCGCCCATGCATTCCAGCTGCCCATCTCCAGGCCACCGATGTTATTCAAGGGAAGGCAAAGACCAATATAGCTTGGCACCAGTGACGTAGCGACTCACTTCTACAACTGAATAAAACTTGAGCAACATGACATAAAGTATATTGCTCAAGAACAAAACACACAGCCAAGTCTGGGCATCGAACTCATTACCTCATGATAGTGAGCTCGACGCTTTAACCACTGAGCTATGCACTTTCACACACACATATACATACATACATGTATGTATGTATGTATGTATGTATGTATGTATGTATGTGTGTCTCTGTGTCTTTGTGTTTGTTCTACAGCATTTATCGACGGTGCTTGGTTTGCCAACATTCCCATAACCTAGCGCTTCGCCCAAAAATATCTAACAGGGTAAACACCAGGGTTAAAAAACGAACACCGAATCCGATTAAGTTCGACTAATTTCTTCGAGTTAGTCGCTCCAGCATTGCCGCACTCCAATGACTGTAACAAGTAAAAGAATATATGAATATAAGAGTATAAGAACATAAGAATACAACTCTCTTTTTATCGTTAGATTAACTAATAATTGCTACATAATATCCGAAACTTTACTCCAACTCATACGACGTTATGATAATTAGGTTGCACAACGCTAACGATTGTCATCGTCCTCTAACGAAATCAGTTACAGGAAAACAGGAAATACAAAAGAAAAACGTTCGCCTAAATATTTTATGTAGCAAACGCCATTTCTTCCAGATATTACGTATTGTAATGGTCATCAGCGCTAAATATGTTTCAGTAATTACCGCATATACGGAGAATATATATATTCTTCTTTCCTCCGTTGCTTAATGCATATTACTGTTTGAAATGTTTGTTCGTCACAGAATAATACGCGAGTAATATGCTGAATGTACACCTAATTGCAACTTTGCAACTGTTATTACAATGTGCAGTGGCAGCAGTAGCAGTAGCAGCAGCAGTAGTAGTAGTAGCAGCAGCAGCAGCAGTAGCAGCAGCAGCAGTAGTAGTAGTAGTAGTAGTAGTAGTAGTAATAGTGGTAGTAGTAGTAGTAGTGGTAATGGTGGCGATAGTGTTGCTAGTAGTGGTCATGATGGTGGTGAGGGTGTTCGTGTTGTCGGTGGTGGTGATGTTGGTGGTAGTGATGATGATGATAATGATGATGATGATGATGATGATGATGATGTTAATGATGATGATGATGTTAATGATGATGATGATGATGATGATGATGATGATGATGATAGTAAAAATAATAATTCTTTCTAATTTTGGCAAAGGGCCAGGGCAACAACAGCAGCAGCAACGATAATAACAATAACAACATCATCATCATCATCATCATCATCATCATCATCATCATCATCATCATCATCATCATCATCATCATCAACAACAACAACAACAACAACAACAACAACAACAACAACAACAACAGCAACAACAACAACAACAACAACAACAACAGCAACGACGACGACTACAATAATAATAATAATCTGTACTGGCCACAAACGCGGCAAAACCATTTAGTTTAAGAAAAAAGAAAAAAGATAGTCGGAATTTACGTAAACACATGTAAAATCTAACAATTCTCCAGCATTGTGCGATGGCGTGCAAGTTTTCGTCTCTCTGCGTGCATATCAAGAAGGTGTAGCTGACAGCACTGTCATGTCTGCAAAGGTTATCCCTAACCGGCAATGCTCTCCTGGACTGGGAATTTCTGGAACTTAACCATGGCCTCTAGCCAGATAGTCCCTGGAAAGACCTGCAGGGTGATTTTCATGGACGTCCAGGTTTTTTCCTAGGGCGTCGTCGAACTTACTCTGACAATCCAACCGTAATGTTTAGCGTTGAGGAATTAGATGCAGTCTGATTTCATCGCGAGCATGTCGGTTACAGTGGTGTTCCTAAGTGCCTTTTCTAGATTACATACTAACTCTTCCTTTACTCTAGAATTAAAGCTTCGAGTATCCAATAAAAATAATACGTATTTTATGTTTTACGATCTTTATGACATACTAATCATATTATTTAAATAACCTATGACATTTAGAGAGAAAACCAGGATGTACTAAACGTAGAAAAATAAAAGCAATTAATACAAACCAAGCTACAATAAAACCTGTGCTTTTTAAAGTCAGATAAACTTGTACATTAATAAGTAAATAGAACCAAAATATCGCCTTCAATATAACTACCTGCATATGTTAGAAGCATTGGCCAAAGTATTGATAAGCATTTGTGGCTTTTGACAGTTGTATGAGAAAAGTCAATAGTGACTCCCTCAGAGTATATAGTGAGCTATATAGCATGAATTTAATGCAATCTTGATATACATAATCTGTAATACGTATTTCTGAAGCGGTGTCTTATAAAAAACTTAACCCCAAACGCATGATCCATCACCTACAACTATCGTCGAGGATAGAAACATAATTCCAATAGAACATTGTACCTAATAAAATATATTGAATTAATACAATATATTTTGAGTAATTAATTACATTAACACTACCGAACCAATGAGAGAATCCCTATGAGGTCACTAAATCTGCTAGAAGTGGCAGCCATATTTTTCGTATCACATTCTACCGTCTGTCATCAATGAAAAGCTTTTAGATAATGCAGTCCTACAAGCATTTGAAACTAGACGTGGTACTCAATGGTAGAATGCCTTTGATCGGGAGTATGCTGATAATATTTGCCGTGGATTAGTAACAATGTTATAGCGATATCTAACACCCACGATGAAATAAAAGAGAAAAAAAATGTATAAATTGTGGAAAAAAATAAAAAGAACGGAAAACAGATTAAATAAAGACATATTAGCGAACGTTTGAGATTCGTCATAAACTGTAGTAAGATAATAAAAACTGAAAAAGAGCGACTCAGAGTAGGATTATACCCAGAAAATGATAATTAAAAAAACCCACGATTGAAACTACCCCGCTCACAAGTGAATCACCACGGAAACTATGAAAAATACTAAAGCATTCACATTTCAAGAAAGAAAAAAGTTTTACAGCATATCAAAAGTAAATATAAAAACAAAAGAAGTAAAATAAAAAAAATGGTGATGATGAAGATCAAAAAGAAGGTCCAAGTGAAACACTCAATCAAATGAAAAAAAACAAAACAAACAAACAACTATAGTAAATTATACCATTCGATCCATACGTAACTACACATGATTTAATAAAACCCTACACACGTACAAACACCAAAACCAATCAACCAGCAATAACATTGAAGAGTTTCTGACAGAAACAATAGAAGAGAACATCAAAATCTTTGAACATGGATAAATTTGAATACATTCCCGTTCTACGCTCGAAGAAGCAACTCCATAAATAAATACAATAGAGTTCTGCAGGTTCATGGATGTATACTGCTCGAACATTAATAAACTTAATTATTAAATCTATTATGTTGTAAACCTGATCCCAATACGATCAAAACCTCCTGAGCCATCTGCAATGCAGAAAATAGTAAATGCGTTGTATAAATAGAAGATAGAAAAGATACTATACAAGTACAAAACATAGCAAAATCGGTAAGATTTTAGGTGGTGAAACGGAGAGAGCGAGAAAGCAAAAAAAAAAAAAAAAAATATACAAAACTATATTTAAAAGATGAGGAATTATGTACATTATTTACATTATTTACATTTGACGGATATTTGTCTTCATCTAAACCACTACGGCATATGCCCACGGGCATATGGCGTAGTGGTTAAGAGTGCGGGCTACTAACCCCAAGATTCTGAGTTCGATTCCAGGCAGTGACCTGAATAGTAATAATAATAACAACATCAAAAAATACCTTAGGAATGAGAACCCAGGTTCGAAATTTCCGCAAGACTGATGAAGGCTGGAGGGTATAACGGCCGAAACGTTGTTTTAACAACAAACAAGATTAGGACAAATACCCGTCGAATGTAAATAATGTAAATAATTAAAAATTATGTCTATAAAAGCGGAAAATACCTTGGATACACTAGAGCGGCTCAAGCAATTAATGTGAGCAAAACATGAAGGATACAAGGTTTTGAAAAATGGGTTGGCTGATTCCACATGGTCCACGCCAAAATTATTATGATTACGTGCAAGGACATCAATGAAAGTGCATAACATTAGGGAACAAATCAGTTAACAGAATTTTATGCATTCTACAACGGAATTCACCGCAGAAATGTTTAGCAAAATAAGAAACTCACCAACAAGCAACTATATATTTTCTAGGATTGATAAATTCAATAATTTCCATTTGAAGTATCTGACAAGTACAAACACATCTAGCCCCTAGAACAACAGCGGAAGCTGTGCAGGTTAGTTATTTAATTATTGCTGGAGGGCCACCGGATATTAACTTGCAAAACTAGTGGCCTATAAGATATTTGATAATCTAGGAATCGCTTGTACCCTTACGGTAAAATACCCTGACTGCTCGTCGGAATATAGCAGCAAACTAAAGGAGCGTAAATGATGTATGTTATAGCTGTAAGGAGTAGTAACTGGGGAACATGTGTGTTATAGCAGGTAAAGAAAATGGAGGAAATAAACTTCAAATCTGTATGCCCCTTAAGATTAAGCATCATTCAGGCACTTTTTCTATCTCCACTAGCCTGAACCTGATTACAAATAATAAACCATCTCCTCCAGATGAATGATTTACAGCTCAATACTCATCTGAGCGTCTACGGAAATCTGTTAATGAACTCAGATTTTACAATAATTACAGTAGAAGCGATGTATTATGCATAACTAAAACTATCTTATGCAGATACAAAAATTGTCATCTTAGACACAAACTTTTAAAGTGATTTAACTTATTAGTGTAAAATTTGCAAAGCGTATTTTAAAAATTGAGTGCTTTTTCGTTTGAACGGTGTCAAGTACTAATAACTGAGGTAGTTAAAAGAAAGTTTTGTATTTAGAATGTCAGTGAAAGTATAATATAGTGAAGATAGGAAATATAGTATACATATGTATAAAGGAAAGAAAATATATTACACTTGTAACTTAAGGAAGCAAAATGTCCAAGTTAAAAACAATATATTATAAACAAACATGCTTGATATAAAAGATTTTAGCCAATTGTTGAATATATTTTTGATTTTATAAAAATGGAAATGAAACGAATCACATAGCATAAACAACAACAGAATAATTTGAAAAGTATTAACATTATTTCGAAGTCGAAATCCCAAAGATACTGATCCAACGCATAGGATAACGGAATCCGATAGAAATAGAGAAGTACTACAATATAACAGCGGGAGAAGAAAACACTTCAGTTTCAGCAAAAGTTGGACTGAATGGTGTGACAAATGAACACGAAATAAACAAAAAACAATGTTTATGTATATGTGGAAAAAAAAATGCTTACGACAATAATGAAAAAGGATTGAAATATGAATATAACTGCAGTGAATATTTAAAAATAAAAACGATGAGAGAAAATCCAAAAAGGAAGTCCACTATATGATTTCCAAACTATAACAACAATAAAAACATCCCTTGACCAATACTCGACAGAATCGCCAGAGCATTTATACGAAATTATAGGACAACAACAATAAAAAGAAGACTGTCAAAACTCTTGTTTAAATACAGAAATAAAGGGTATGTAGTGAGCAACAGACGGAAAATGCTTAGAAACGAATGCTTCAAAAAAAAAATAAAGAAAAAAAGAAATAGTTACCATCAACTACAGTCTATACAATCAGGACGATGAAGCCATAAATAACACCATTTCTGGATGCTCAGGGATTGCCAAGTTAAATATATATCAACAGACACCGTTCAGAGTGTTGCTCTGTGCATTGGATAATATACAGACACTTGGACATGAATGCATGCACGCTTTTCCTAGTGATGAAGAGAAATATTGGTCGAAGCCACTCTATACAGTTTCTTCACTGAACCAATAGTTGTGATTGTATAAATAAAGCTTTTTCGTTTGTGATTGCATGAATAGTGCTTTTTCATCAAGTACTAATAACTGATGCGCTAAAAAAGAGTGAAGTTGTAATTTTCGATGTCAATGAACATATAATATAGGAAACAAAACCGAGAACCACTTTTTGCCATCGGTATGATGTGTAATCGAATGCACTTGACAAATATCAGTAAGTTTCTTCTTTCGTTAATGGAGACAAACATTGGGAGACTGGAAACACTTGCACTGCTTATAATGATATTCCTAACGGAATATTCCAAATTTTGAACAATTTTCTGTTAATAAATAAATACATGTTTACGGAAAAAAGCAACAACTGTTTATGCAAATTGGACTACCTGTTTCAGTGAGATCATGATGCTGAGTTCTCATAAGGCGGCAAGCACGCCGGGCGAAATGCTTAGCGTTAATGTTAAAAAATAGAATCTTTGACAATGATAAGAAAATGTTAAGACGGCTTTCTGTTTAAACAGTTTACATGAAAGTGTTCAAAATAGGTAGTAAAATAAATTTATAATAAAGTTCATCAAAAATCATGGTTGTATAGAAGCATATATGCAGAAGAAATCATATTAAAATATTTATACAGAATTTTAGGGGAATAACCAACTTTTCCAACCTTCATCTCTTGTCATGTATATGGGGTGAGGTGGTGCGTGTGTCTGAATTAAGATGACAGGAATCATTTAGCAAATGAAACTGGTATCGAAAAGGATTGTTACTTTTATCGATTTGAATATCGAAGAAAGATTTTTATTGAAAATGGAGAACATAACTCGATTTAACGGTATTTTGTAAAACTCCAAAGTAAGTAAAATATTTACAAAGAGAGATTGATTGAGAAATCAATATTAGTGTCTCAAATATTGCTGCATTTCTTGTTTTTGTGAGTGTTTTTAATCTCCTTTACTTTTCTCTTCGAAATAAACATTTAGCTAAAACAGATTAAAGTTTTTCGCGAGCCATCTTTAGACTTAAGCTACAGTCATTGCGAAGTAATTCAAAATTACATAACATTGAAGTATTCGTATATTTCGCAGTCAATTTAACGGCAAATATGTTTATATTTCTATAAATCTAAATTTGCATTTTCCTTCCTATGCTATCACATCAATGTAGCTGGTTATATCCCATCACCATGCATTATTTCTTATCAATTTTTCTAAGTGGTCTGCGTATCTAGCCATCTATCTATCTATCTATCTATCTATCTATCTATCTATCTATCTATCTATCAATCCATCCATCCATCCATCCATCCATCCATTCATTTCTGCTCTGATTATATATGCAAGGGTCGTGTGGATAGTATCCTCAGGCATCTCCTTCATAGCGCCCTGTCATTAGACTTTCCTGCTGGATTCCCAAGCGTGACTAAGTGAGACTGTGGATACTGTTTTGCCATTTCGTTCTGGATCTACCTCTCAGTCTGTTACCGGTTGACGTATCTGTTTTGCGACTCTTTCCAGTGACATTCTAATCCCATGTCTGTAGCAACGGAACTGTTACCTCACAATGCGCGGAAGTAGCAGCTCGACCTGTAGAGATTTCCTGATCTCCGAGTTGCACACCATATCTAGTGACGTCACTTCTATTTCACTGTCGCTCACGTTCGGTCATTACTCAATAATTATGACCATAGGTAAGAATAAACACGACGACAGGATTATTGAAGATAGCACATATATGTGTGTGTATGGTGTGTGTCTGTGTGTATGGTGTGTGTCTGTGTGTATGGTGTGTGTCTGTGTGTATGGTGTGTGTCTGTGTGTATGGTGTGTGTCTGTGTGTGTGTTATGCTTGTATCCAATTTGTTGCGATGAGTTATTAACATGGTTATTGATGTATATAATCAGAAGGTTCAGGGTATCAAACATTGTTTCTAGATCATCGCTTACGATATTTTTAGCGTTATTGTCGCAGAGAATCCATTCATATATTTTGATTAAATTGTCTCTCATTTCGTGCATATTCTACCTCTAAGGTATTGTAAATAAATAATAAGTATTTGAGGAGAAACGCGTCTTGGCCACGAGGAAGACGAAAGTTACAACCTGATATCCTGTAATAATCATTAAAGATAGAAATGACAACTTCCACGTCGATGATATCATTTTTATTGTAGTGCTTCGAATCGTTACTTTCAAAGATATTATTTGGTAAATCGGTTGAGTTGATAATATGGATTGTAATTACTATTTAATATTTTCACTTGTTAGATACGCGCGTCTTAGCTCAGGTCCAGCCATGCCTGTCTCATATTCTGTAATACTATCAGAATTAGGTTCAGTTTGTATATATTTACTCCCTATATAATTCCAAGTTAAAGTGGTGAGTTAAATTTAAATTTTAACCACTTAATAGTGGTTAAAATTAAAATTTGGATTACAAACACTTTTATACTTGGCTCTGATGACTTCATCTTTCTAATGTTTGATTGTCTTTTAATGTTACGTGTATGTAACTGTGTGAAGGCGCGTGGCTTTGTGCTTAGGCTATTGCACTGGCGATCACTAGATCATAGGTTCGATTCCCAGACGATGTTCCAGTCAATTCCACTCTAAATGGGTAACTATATGCTGAAATAGCGTTCCGATCAGAGGGCATGTTGGCCTGCTCACCTAGCCAATGAAGGGGTGTCACTGGAAAACCAAAACAGTGCAAAGCGCATCGTGACCAGCGATGTATAACACATTCAATAGTCTAGTCTATGTAACTGTCCCATCGACTATAGATTTATCGGCGTGATTAATTTCAGGATTATTCACAACATTAGCATGGTATTGTTTTAAAATATCTTTGTTCTCAAAATCTACTTGAGTATACTTAGAATATTAGCTTGCAATACGTGGCAAAACTTTATAGGGGTGACATTTAAAATATTTGTTGATTTTGTTTTTGCATGCATATCAATAAAATTAAGGGTTGTGTAAATACTTCCGTTCCTATATCGGTATTTAATTATCTGCATCCTTGTATCAACACTTACCTATATGGAACTGTATTCAAATTAATGTCAACTAGAATTTCTGAATATGATAGTTCATAAATGTACCTAACTTTTGTATCACTAACTCAGGAATTAGTGCTTCGCATATGATGCTTTATTTGTTTCTAGTGCTTCAACATTTGTTTCTCCAACTAGAAAACTGACGCAAATGCTTGTGAATTCTAGTAAAGGTACGCAAGGGCCGTGTGTTGCTGTAAAACAACAAAGGATTCAAAACACAATTTGCAGGAAGCAATAGCAATACTGCATTGAAACTCGAATGACCTTAGAGCACTTCATATATATTTCATGCCTTCAGCTAGTACTAAACCAGCAAGGAGGAAAGACAAAAGTAAAGAATATCAGACAGATCGGATTTTAGCTTAAAACAGGGAGCCGGAAAAAGATAGTGCAAGCATGTTGTTTATTACATAAACGCTTCTGCCAGTTCGACCCAATGCGTGTCAAAGTATAGGAATGAATGTATGTAGCTATGTTCATGTGCATTGTACATTGAATACTCATTTAAATTTCCGCTCCAAGGAGATTTACTTAAATGACATTTACAAACGCTATATCAAGCTTCCGTTAATATCTGTTGATATAACGTAACAACAAACTTCTCTAGAAATTAAGCTATACAGAAAAATCTAAGTAAATGTGCGTGTTGACGTCAGAAAACCTGTAAGAGTACTTATGATAATACTCCAAAGTTGATATGAGGGAATTAACTTTTAAACGAATCTTGTACATTCTAACATGAGACATGTAGAATATCTTCTGTGTTCCTTTAATAACAGGAATTCTAAAATCTGTATTAATATTTTAAAATACTTTTACAACTTTGAAACCAAAAGATCACTTTATTTTCAATATCATCGCATTTGTGAGTATTTTCAAGTATTTAGTTTGAACAATGGTGCCCATATTTTAACTTATAAGCAAAAATGTCCGATTTTTGTAATTCCTCTAGCTCTTGCTTTATAACTTATTGAGAATGCATTTTTGTAATAATGTATCTCAGTAAACATCGAGAAGCTGATTAGTTGATGACCACATTAATTCTGGTTGTTATATACATGTAAAAGAATGGAGCCACTATGGGAACGTATCCATGTTTAATTGTGTACGTACAGACATTGACAAAATAAGGATATTCATTATGAGGTACGGCAATCAAGGAATAATCAAAGGCCCAATTCTCTGTCTATTTGTCTCTTTCCTCTTCTATATGCTGTGCATGTATATATATATATATATATATATATATATATATATATATATATATATATATATATATATATATATATATATATATATGTATGTATATATATATATATATATATATATATATATATATATATATATATATATATATATATACACACACACACGTATGTATATACGTAAAAGAAAGCAGGGCATGAAAAAATGTTAACAAGGACATCATCTTACGTACGTTTCATCAGCGTATGGTGATGGTTATTTATATAAGGCAAAATTAGAAATCCACACTTGATGCTAAATCATCAAGGATGTGTAATTATTAGATGAAATAGTTTTTCGAGATAACAGGTGACGGTTGTAACCATCTAGGGGATGGTTCCTTCAGTTACTTGCATTACGTATAATTACGTTGAATAATTACACACCTTTGACGATTGACAACAGGTGTCGTATACGAAATTTTTAATTTTACATTGCGTAACGAATTATCACCAAATACTAATCAAACGTACGCAGGATAGTGTAATTAAATATCTTATTAATAATATGACATATTCTGTTTCTTTTCTAAATATACTCTGCGAAACACCCAATCTCTCATTTAACAACATGGGATGAAGTTACAAAACACGAAAAAATATTTGTATATACTTCTTCATGCAGGTTATTTGCCAAGCAAATTTGTACGTAGCTGCAATGTAAGTATGTATGTATGTATGTATGTATGCATGTATGTATATCCTCTCTTGCTTTTAAATTATTTAAATTCTTCTTTAAAGAAGATGCTGGATTCTAACAAATATACAAAGATACAAATTTACAAAGATCCATCCTTGAAATGTGAATAAAAACAATATCAGATTTTAAATGTGAGAAAAGTCTTACATATTTCTACTGCTCCACTTACAGACTGTATATGTGATTTTTGAGTAAGCTGGTTGATTTTGTTTCTGAAAATCCTAATTTATCTTGGTGGTCACTTAGGCATTTACTCACAAAACAAGTGCACCAATTATTGTTAGTATAAATGCGAATATGTATGTATGTATGTACGTACGTACGTACATACATAAATACATACATGCTTGCATACATACATACATACATACATACATACATACATACATACATACATACATACACAGGCGATACGTAACTTCACTGGCCAGCCACGTCTGGCAGCTTAGAGACGATGGGCTTCCATACTCAATCTCATGGAAAATACTCGAAAACCCATGCCCCTATATCAAGCGAGACGAAGCGTTGCAGGTTATGCGTAGTTGAACGTGTGAAAATCCAAAAAGACTCGCTCGAACCAGGGAGCATCCTTAGTTCGAGAACAGAAATTTTCGGGCCATGTTTACATTTAAGGAAATTGCTGCTATCGTTTTGGAATCTGCAAGATTGCAGCACAGCCGGAGGTCGATGGCCAATGGTAAAGAGAGATAAT
Source organism: Octopus bimaculoides (assembly GCF_046866305.1). NCBI lineage: Eukaryota > Metazoa > Mollusca > Cephalopoda > Octopoda > Octopodidae > Octopus > Octopus bimaculoides. The sequence goes on along the minus strand of NC_142929.1, from coordinate 20,065,626 downwards.
CCACTGCTATCTGCGTTCGTAGCTTTTTGGAGAACGCAAGATGGTGGCAGAGCCGAAGTCGATGGCCAATGGTAAAGGGCTTTTCTCCCTCCATATTTTGTAGAGGTCTTAGGCCAATGGTCTTGGGGGTCTGACGATACGCTATAAAGCTAAACCCTCTATAGAGGGGAAAACCTGGGTAATTCCATTAAATGGCCTTTCCCATTAATATATATATATATATATATATATATATATATATATATGTATATATGTGTATGTGTGTGTGTGTGTAAGTATATATGTATAACTATATGCATCTATGCATCTATGTATGTATGTATGTATGTATATATCTATCTATCTATCTATATCTATATCTATATCTATATATACATGTGTGTGTGTGTACATACAAATATATATATATATATATATATATATATATATATATATATATATATATATATATATATAGAGAGAGAGAGAGAGAGAGAGAGAGAGAGAGAGAGGGGATGTGTTTTGTCTGAATGTGTCTGTGTGTGCCAGCTGTATATATGCCTGCATCCGCAATTTTTGTGTTTGGACTCATGTCCCAAATTTCATTACATGTTCCATTCCCCTCGATTACAGTCCACAGTGAGTCAGTCTTATTTTTCGCTGCCTGTTTGAAGGTCACTGATCTTTACAATGCCGCTCTATCATTTCTCTTATCACTACCAGGGCGATTTGCATAGTATATTATTTATCATCTCTCTCTCTCTCTCTCTCTCTCCCTCTCTCTCTCTCTATCTATGAATCTATGTATCCATCGATATACGCACGTACGTATGTATACATACAGACACACAGACACACAGACACACACACACACACACATACACACACACACACGAATATATATATATATATATGCATACGTACGTTCATACTACACACGTAGACAGATAGATAAAATAGATAGATACATACATACACACATACATACAAACATACAAACTTCGATGCATTTTTAATCAGATAGATTATTATGCGTATTTTGATTTATTGATGTATTTATTCATTGATATATCATATTGATACGGCGAATATATTAATAACATTTTAGGAATGACCTCATCTTAATCGTTTTTCGATACAGACGACAGAATAGTCATATCATTGAGGATAGTAGCCAAATCTAGATTGATAGCTTATGCAGAGCGGGCAACCAAATACAAATACATCTGAGCATGTAAACGTTCACACACGCACTCATATACATACTTCCATCCAACACATGCACACACACGCACGCAAACACACCCATACAAAACAAAACTTATCCTGGTACACACACACACATATAATGCATACGTATATAAAGAATGAAACAAAGAGGTAGACGAACGAAAGAGATTATGAGAGAAAACGGGAGAGTGAGAATGACAGAAAGAAAAAAGAGACAGTGAAACAATCATAAATATTCATACACACTCACACAGACACACATACTCATACATAAACACACACATATATACATATGTATGTATACACATATATATATACACATATATGTATGTATTCATGTCTGCGTCTTGCATAATATGCATAAGTGCCTGTGCATATCAATATTTAGATATATGAATGCATGCATACAAGCGTTTATATACGTACATAGCTGCATACTTTCATATTTAGTTATGTTCATACTTTCATAAATATTGAGTTTGCTTTATTGGAGAATTGCTTGTTAGCAAGCTAGTTGCTTGCTATATAACATGTTAATAAATAGAATTATAACTAATCCTAGGCTACATCAATTCAGTTTATCTGTAAATTAATATACTGTATTTCTTCCACAAACAAATATATAAAACTAATGTATCTGATCTGAGATAGTGTATAGAGTGTGCGTGATTGTTCGATTTAGAAATATCATCCAAATCTCCCCGAAATTATATCTTTCTCACTTGAATAATGTGTTCATGGTTGCCCTAAGAAAGGATGAATTTGTTACGGCTGGAATAAATTTGATAAATGGTTTTCTCTATCAGTGTTAACCAGTAGCTTATTACCCCTGAGAGCAGTTCAAAATTTCAATAAGACAACAAGAAAGTCACAGCCTAGTCACACGATCTGCATAAAGCATTAGTGAACCTCTCATCAAATCACCCCACAGCGTATTGAAGTCGAAGTACATATTAGATAACGGATAAAAAGATGGCCAATAATTGAGAATAATTATAAAGTATAAACTAATAGTAAAACATGTTTTCGAATCATGAAACAATAATGCTTCACATGTCCAAATGTCAAAGAATATAATTCACAAATTGAAATGTGCTAAAATCTGTTTAAGAGCTCATTGAAATTAAGTTCCAAGATTAAAATTTTGAAATTTCGATGTATATATATATATATATATATATATATATATATATACAAATTTATATAAATAAGGATAAGATCGTTATTTAAAATACCGATCATATCAAGTGGCTAGCATGGGAATAAAATCCTCATAGGAAATAATTATTTAGCCATAAGCCATAATATATATTTAGTCTTCTCCCCTGGTGCTGTATCAATACTTGATGTGGTTTTAGAGTCAAGTTTTGACTGCTATCTCTAGCATGATGGTATCTTTAAGATACCCTTAATCATAATTATATATATATATATATATATATATATATATATATATATATATATATATATATTGACATTGCATAAGTTGGAAAAAATTACTCCAGCGCTTGGTATATAACACCGTAAAAACAATCGAAGCCGTTAGTACAGACCAATCATTTGCTAAGTTTGGGGTCAGGTCCTCGTTCTGAGGATATCACAAGTGCCACAGTTGCTTTTTCTTTCTTCTTATTCACCATCAATCAAGAATATCTTCCAAAAATGTAAATTGACTCATTAGCACGTGACTGAAACAGACACACACTCATACGCACACATACAAAGGCACCTATAATAGGAAAGGCAGTTGTATGATCTTTCATTATTACTGGAAGGAGTGTAAAACGAAGTTATTCTCCAAACCGAGTCACCCTCCTGATTGCTAGCAACTGAGTGAATTCAACACGCATAAGTGGGGAAGCGATATGCTCTCTTTGTGGTAGAAGAAAACGAAATAATTTCAATTCATAGTAAGATATACTCTAAGGCCCTTTCCTAGTTCAGAAACATCTTTCTGCTGATAACACCAGTAGAGCTTGCAACACCAGCAACATTAAGATATATTAAGTCTCGGAACCTGTTATCTTGCATGGGAAGCAAAAAAAAAAAAGAAGAAAAAAAGACAATCAAGCAGAACAGTTATACGTACACAAACACATACACTAACATACATAGAGCGCGCGCTCGGGAGAGAGGGAGAGAGAGAGAGAGAGAGAGAGAGAGAGAGAGAGAGAGAGAGAGAGAGAGAGAGAGAGAGAGACAGAGACAGAGAGAGAGAGAGAGAGACAGACAGACAGAGAGTGAGAGCGAGAGTGAGAGATTATTCCATAGCAGCCGGAAAGAATGTAAGAAGGATAACTTGATTTAAGGATAATAGAGTAACATAAATTCAACCAACACTGTAGATAAATACAACGAATCGATAAACAATATGGAAATTATATGAACGAATGATATAGATGTATGCTCGTTTTATATTATGGCTTATAGCTAATAACAGCATTGCGAGAATGCCCTAACATTCTTCGCAGAACCTGGCTTTGATATTTTCTAGATATTGTCTATATTTATTCCATAATTTGTGTCAAAGTGCTGAGAGAAAGGGGCGTATATTATACAAGTTGTTCGAATTAGAAACTGGAAGAGATATACATTTAATTGATATAATGATGTTATTCTATATTTTAATAGCTTAGTCTGCCTAAGTGATTAATTTGCTTTAGAATTCGCCTGTGGACAACGTTATGGTAATTAAGCATTGCTTTATATATGCATACTCTAATGATACATTTGTTAATAAGAATGCCTTGCGGACTATTATGACACTCCCTTCTGGTGTGTTTTTTATGCCAAAGCTCTATTGTGTTCCAATATTTTCATTTTCTAATCCGGCTGGTGGATCATGCATGTTCCAGGAAACTTTAATTTTTATTTTATTTCCTAGATCTCACGGTAATAGCTGTGTCAATGGTTTTGCATGCCCTCCAAAACCGAAATTATTAACGACGCTGCAAACTGAATTGCTTGTAATACTAAGACGTTGAATTCTTTTGGAGGGTTGTATGTAGAACAGCTTCTCTACCTTAGTGTGAATGCTTTATCTGAACTCATGAGCAAGTTTCCGCAGCAATGTGCTGTATTTTCTCAGAAAATGCTTTATATAAGTAACCATCATTGTCTCTTTTGCGATCACTATTACTCATGTTGGCCCTTACAGTGTATATTTGAGCATCCAGGCTAGAAATAAACTTTTTTTGATCTGAAACAGAAAGAATCCTGTTTATATAATTCTTGGCCTCTAAAGACATACATCTATGTTTAATTACCATCTCTGATTTAGGTACAAACTGTACCTGCCTTTTTTTCATGCCCTCATGGTTTAAGATTTTGACTGATCAAATGGTGTCTTAACCAATTTCTCGTGAGAATTTGTAAATGTTTATGAATCATCGTCAAAAAGTTGACGTAGCAGGACTTCTAGTTGATTAGAAAGTGAGTGGGTAACTTAGAAGAGCCTCTTTTTTATGCTACTATCTGGAATACCATAAGTATATTCTTACTGCTGTCTCCTTTAGGAAGCTGCAGTCATCGTTGAATATGAGTTATTGTTTAGTAGGTAGTGATATTAATAGATTTTAATCTTTCAGTGGCCGAATTTAGTTTTGTTAGACACCAGCCCGTTGCTATAGTGACGTACGTTGATAGCTGGTACTACAAATGTATTCATGGTATGCATTGCGCTTTTTAATAGATATTAAACATATTTTTTAATTAGATGTTTTCATTTCCTTTCTCATGTTGGATCCTCCTAGTTCTATTCTGTAACATATTTAGCATATCTATTTTATTTTTCAATTTTTAAATGGGTGCTGATGATCTGACGCTACGAATCAAGCCCTAATTTTCCTAATACGACCATTACCACCGATCAAATTCAACCATTTTGTCAATAATGGAATATTATCTTTCAGAGAACAGCATTATTTTTGTATGACTCTATTACACTAAATCATTGCTTCGCAAAACTACTTGGTCGTGCAACTTGTAAAGCCATATTTTTAAGTATATGTTCACCGCTACTGTCTATTTTTCGATAGGATACACTCAAATTAACTCTGGTTGAATTGTTTGACGTATTATGCATCGTTTGTTGTTGAGGCTGAGGTTACGAATGTTATGGTTGTGTATGTGTTCCAATGTCTCCATGGGGAATTTCTAAGGTCTTCATAATTTTGGCTTGTAATTAATTTTCCTTAAATTATGTCTTTTTATCTGCTGCAACGCCTAGTTGATTCTGTGCTATTTTTGCAGTATTTATTACAGTATTTATTGAATTTATGATCGCCTGTTTTGTATTATTTCATTCTGTATATGTTTTGTATTTGTTAAGTTCTATTGTGATTCATTCATTCGTCAGTGGCAATTCATCCTTTTTTATGCGTCATCAGTTGGTACATTTTATTTTCAGTATGTATTTTGACTATGAGTCTATATTTTTTTAATTTTCAGAATCTTTTCAGTGATTTTCTTTTATTTTTTTTTGTAAATATATACTGTCCATATTTTGCAAGACTTAACTCATCGATATGTGTTCAATTCTTCGT
>NC_142929.1:20054873-20057373 GCF_046866305.1 Octopus bimaculoides | reverse complement strand
TTCTTTTCACATTTGTCTGTCATCATCATCTTGTTGTACTTTGATATTTTTGGAATTTATATCGTCATATCTTTTTAGTCATAAAATCAGTGTATTGTACTTCTTTTTCTGTTGCTCTTTCGTTCTGTCTCGAGATATCTTGACATTTACAACAGCTATACGCATGTGACTTGTCGCTTCACTTAATAGTCCAAAGAGTTTAGCCATAATTCGGGAGGTACTGGGTTCGACTCTGTAGCAGCTTGTTGACTACCTCTCTATAGGCGTGACTGCGTGGTAGGAAGCTTGCTTTCCAACCATATGGCTGCGGGTTCAGTCCCACAGGATGGCACTTTAGGCAAGTGTCTTCTACTAGAGCTTCGGGCCGACCAAAGACTTGTGAGTAGATTTGGTAGACGGAAGCTGGAAGAAACCTGTGGTGTATATATATATATATATATATATATATATATATATATACATATACATACATAAGGTTGTGCTCCAGCATGGCCGCAACCAAATGACTAAAACAAGTAAAAGAATAAAACAATACAACAGGCTTCTTCCAGTTTACGTCTACCAGATCCATTTACAATATATATATACCTCTTTGTGATTGTCTCCCACCACTGCTTGACAACTGGTGTTGATGTTTATGTCTCCGTAATCTAGTGGTTCGACAAAAGTGACCGATAGAATATGTTGCTGGCTAAAACAAGTATGCCTGGGGTCATTTTGTTCGACTTGAACGCTTTAAAATGATGCCCCAGTATGGCAGCAGTCAATTGACTGAAACATATAAGAAATAAAAGATTACATAACTGATTTCCTAGCTAGAGAAACGAATTTCATTCGTTCCCAAATTTGTAAGACACCCCTTGGTTCCGAAGAGGCAATTTCATAATTCTTTGAAAAATATTTTCAAGAATTTAGTTCCTGGTTTTCTACGTAAATTTTATAATTGTGTGTTGTATTAACAATTTTGTCCTCATTAGCCATTCCTAGTTGACTATGTTTCACCAGATCCATTATATTTCCCTTTATTATATTCAGTTGCCAAAATACTTCCCTGCCTCAAATACCTATCAAATGATCAACTCACTAATTCACTACTGGAATGGTCAATAATTACTGAAATAATTTAACCCATGTCAAATTGTCTGTGATAATTAATTTAGCTTTTACGTGTAGTTCTGTTCATAACGCTAACCTAATTTCCTGTGTTATGCAATTAAGCATTTTCAAAAAATTAATTAGTTCATGCCGTATTTTGTCTGATTAATTTCTTTGTATTTTTTTTTACAAATAATATTCTATTTGCTTTTATTTCTAAATGTTTGGCTCTCTCAAAGTATTTTTTTTAATGTTTTCTCGTCTTAAGAGGTTTAAGATGTTCTTGGTACACTTTTAACGTCAGATGTTTATGCACATGTCTTTACTGAATCCATAGACTATTTTGAATAGGATTTCTAATTGGTTTTCAGCGCTTAAATATAATTTTCTATCACACATATACACAAGAGAATTTATTAGTTTTCCGTTGCAGATGTATTTGTAAACAAAGCACTTCACTAATTTATTAGCAAGTTTCGTGCTAAACAAAACAAGTGATATAACAATACGTATATAGCAGCAATTAGTTTCATAGTGAGAATCGTAATAGTCTTTGGTAAGGTTAGTTTTATTTTGCAGCTTTCCGTAGCACATCTAACATAACTATTTATTATATTAGTAACATCTAATATCTTAAGCTGCTTCGAGTAAGCAGTTTAAGTGATCTTGTTTAATTATTGTACTTTTTAACACAAATTTAATTAACTCTCATAATATTAATAATTTTTCCTTTAGGCAGCGAGGTAGCAGAATTGTGAGAACGCTGCGCTGCATTTCGTCCGGCTTTACGCTGTGAGTTCAAATGATGCCGGAGTCGAAAAAATAAATACCAGTTGAGCACTGGGATAGATGTAATCGACTTCCCCGTCCTCTAGAAAACTGTTGGTCTTGTACCAAAAATTGAAAACATAACGTTACTAGTTTTTTCCAAACATGCTCGTTTACAATGTCGAATCTATCGTTAATGCTGTAGGTTATTTAATCGATAGTTCTTTGAGCAGATGATTTCTAAATTTCTATTTTTAAAAGAATTGTGGCGTCTTCTTAAAACATGCTTGGTGATATTAGTGTTTGTTTCAGTGTGCTACAGAAATCGTATGCTACTATAATGCAAGAGCTTTTGGTATACTCTGTACTATAGGGGTTTTCCTCATTCTAATATAATTTTTCTATTCTTGTGTTTTCTTAAAAGACAAAAAGAAAATGTTATTGTAACGTTTTCCTTCCTTTATAATATGTCTCGTAGTCTTTCCCCACAGGACATCTAAATGTCTTTGTTTTAGTCTACTCAGTGAAATTTTTCTAAGTATGTTTGCTTTATATATAATATTCGACAAAATAATCTTGAGAATTCTTCGCAATATCTTACGATATTTAAAAAAGACATTCACTTTTTTTATATATC
>NC_142929.1:20044873-20052373 GCF_046866305.1 Octopus bimaculoides | reverse complement strand
TTGGAAAATTTTCTGTCACAATTTTCCCACCACGCTTGTAACTGTCAGTTTTCCTGGTTATTGATTTTTTCTTCATCTCTAATTATCTTTCATTATTCAAGTTTGGCATTAAGAATCTTTTGTTCGACTTAAATTTCTAACTAGAAATTCGTACATTTTTCTGCAAGTGGTATGACTTTACTTGGGTACATTTCCACTCTCGTCTTCATGTATCAATTTCTGATCCACACAAAAAAATGTACATTTATTTTATATAGGTTTACTCTATGCAACTGTCTTCTGCTTTCAGATGTTTTTATGAAAATCATCTGTTTCTACCTTTCCGGTGCAATTGTTACACAGTTCTTATATAAAATTTTCTTTGTAAATCAGCATATTTCCCTTGAGATTTCACCTGATATATCGTTTGTTTTCCAATAAATTTGCATCAGATCTCGATAATTTTATTTTCCCTTGGTATTCTCTTCTATCAGGGTTTTCACTCCACAATTCCACTTTTGATGTCTTACAAGCATAAATAATATGTTTTCACATATGTATTAGCTGCTTTTATCAGTTGTTGAATTCAGATTTAATGCTTGTTTTCATATGGTGAGCGATTCGATTTCTTTCTTTCTCTATCTCTTCCAGTTTAGTTCTATCAATATCCTTAAATGCCTTTTTGGCACCAAACGATTTTTTTTCTATACTATAGAGAAATTTTCTTTGCAGCCTTTTTCTTTCTCGACCATTCTATTAGATACTTTTACAACGTACATCGTTCCAGTTGCACCTCCATATGCGATTTTAATTGGATAATGTTCAGGTAAATGAACATTATACAATTTTTGTCTTCCTCAACTCCGTCTTGTACATCATCTATATCTCTGTGTGAAACTCTTAGCCTAATTATTTCAAATTCCAACGCAGTAAGCCAACTATTTCTCCATATTGTCCTGGCATGGTCAGAAACTCTTCGATCGGTAGTACTGAGAATCGTTTCCTTTGCTAAACTAAAATCTGTCCATTTACCAGATTGATTTCATAATAACATAATAAACATATTTAATTACCCACTTCCCAGTTGTCTCAACGGCAAACTCTCAGTTGCAGGGTAACGATTGGTCCATCCTGCAACAAAACTGGAAACCCACTGTACAAGACAGTCTCAACAATTACGATTTCATTCAATGATCTGCTTATAAATTATGATATTGTATTTTCTTCACCTCCGCTTCGATCGACTCTATATTTTTAGGAATCAGGCCAACCAAAGTCTGGTGAATGGATTTGCTAGATGGAATCTGAAAGAAGTCTTTTGTATATATATGTATGTATGTATGTATGTATGTATGTATGTATGTATGTATGTATGTATGTATGTATGTATGTGTGTGTGTCTGTGTGTGTGTGTGTGTGTGTGCGTGTATGCGTGTGTTTATGAGTGTGTCTCTTTTTGTCTGTGTTTATCTCCCACCAACACTTGACAGCCAGTTTTGGTGCGTTTGGCAAAAGAGACCGATACAAGTACCAGACTTAAAAAGTTGTTGTTGTTGTTATTATTATTATTATTATTATTATTATTATTATTATTATTATTATCATTATTATTATTATTTATTTGTTTGATTTTTGCTTTGTATTTGTACAAGTTGATTCCAAGTCTCACCCAGAGATCTCAAGAAACAAGTTAGAAGTTCATGCTAGTGTTATGCCTAGGGTGTCATATATTTGGTTTTACACAGAGTAATTTTCCAGAGAGTGTTTAAGAAAACAGGAAAATTATGAGTTTTTTTCAAAATTTGAGATTTCATAGACGGTATTTTACTTAAGATATGGGCAGTTCTCATGAGCACTATCTTTTGAATTTCTACCATTTTGGAGTTTCCTGGTATCTGAGCTAGGTAGGAATCAGCCCCTTTTGCTATCATTCCTAGGGCACCTATGAGAACAGGCATTGTTTTAGTCTTCAGGTTCTACATCTTGCCAATTTCTATTCCGTGAACTTTACACTTGCTCAGCTTTTGGTAGGTCTTGACAGATACGTTTATATCAATTGGGACAGTCATATCAATGAGGAGGCATGATTTTTGTCTGAAATCTTTCAATATAGTGTCAGGCGTATTCGGATCTATTTGTCAGTATGAATGGTGAAGTCCCAGAGGAGTGAGATGAGATTATTTTGAAACACTAGATGTGGTTTGTGTTCCCACCAGTTTTTATCATGTGGCAGGTCCAGGTTTTTGCAAATTACCCAGTGAATATATTGTGCTGCTCTTTCATGCCTGTGGAGACACTCCGTAGGAGCAAGAAGACTGCACACAGAGATAATATGATCAATGGTTTCATTTTGTTGTTGACATACACGACATGTTGGGAAGCTGCCATTCTTCAATATGCTGGCTTTGTAGTTCCTTGTAGGTTGGCATCGATCTTGGGCTGTTATGATAGACCCTTCTGTTTCTGATTTTAAGCCAGAAGACACTAACCATTGAAGAGTAAGGGATTTTTCAATATCGGCACTATTAGCTCTCTTTGGATATTTGCCATTAAGACGTTTTTCTTGTCATTTATCAGTAAGAATATCTAAGGCAGCAGTTTTAGCACGGGTTTTCATACGCTTAGCTTTTTCTGTGCTTGTTTCCAGTACGTCTAAGTCTGTAATTTGCTGTATTTGGAATTCACTTAGCCTGTTTTACTACTGACTATGATGCCTTCTTGTGTTCATGCTTTGAGACAAGTTTTAACATCTTTGAGACTAGTCAGCAGGGTTTTTTAGGCAGGTGTCTAGGCCAATTGTGGCAATCTTCATTGTTAATTCCAGTCGTAAAAGTCCATGGCCACCCTCTTTTCTTAGCAGGTGAAGTCGTTCTATATTTGCCTAAGGGTGGTACATTTTATGCATTGTCAACAATCTTCGTGTTTTTCTGCCAAGATTACATATTATTATTATTATTATTATTATTATTATTATTATTATTATTATTATTATTATTATTATTATTATTATTATTATTATTATTAAAATCATTAAGGCGGCTAGAAGAAAGAAACGTTAGCCCATAAGAGAAACCGCTTAACGACACATCTTCCGCCCTTCAACATTGTCTGTTCAGATTTCGGTGGAGTCAACTTCTTATTTTCTATTTTGGGGTTCGATAAAATAAGTACTATTCGTGCACTGGCATCGATGAAATCGTTTTACACTTTTTCTAAAATTGCTGGTATAGTGCCAAAACTAGAATCCATTATTATTGTGTAGATACATGTGAAATTCAGCTGTATCACCAAGTACAATGCTTGTATTTGAAGAATGTACTTTATTGTTCTTTAAAATCTATTATCAATTTCATTTTGTTGTGATTTTTGATTCATTGTTTCTGATGTATAAAAAATGTTCTGATATTTTATTGGTGTGTAGAAAATGCGCAAGACAGCTTGTGCGATTTGTGGTGGTTTCTGTTACATAAGCATACGATTTGTGTTATTTAATATGTTATGATTGTATAGTGTATCCGCTGGTTAAGTTGTGTAGAGAGTATGCAATATTTGTGTCTTGGAATTAAATGTACAAAGCTGGACTCTTTATTGTGAAAATGGTGTGTCTTGCGTTTGTTTGAGTATATGATTTTCTTTATCGTATCTAAAGCTTCTGAATTGTAGGTAAACATTTCAATTTTTCACTCTGACCACAATGGTGTTCTATATCACTAATTTTGAATTCAGATCTGATAACAAAATTGCCCAGGCATATTCAAGTGTTATGTTAACAAAGACTAACTTATTGGCCTCCATTAACCCGGCCTCCGTTGAATAAGGAGTGTATATTACATTTCTGTGTCATGTTTTATGTTAGCCATACTGAAATAATGTTACAAGGTTTGTCCTTCTTTTCTCTTGTCTTAGGGCAGTCAATGGAGTGTCATGTTCAGGGTTACTACTCATACACGCACTCATCCATCAATCGGGCTTAATATTAGTTTTTACTTATTTCGTTAGAAACAAATTTTCGCTGTTGCAATAGAAGTCCATTTCCTATTACAAATTGAAACTTTTTGCAGTCTTTTACGCTTTGCTTTGTTGAATGAAATTTCGTCGTTTTTCCTGCAGGAGCCAACAGTAATCTCCTATCATATGTTGGCTGAAGTTCTCTGGAATGGGGACTTTCTGTAGGAGACACTCAAAATGCTCATCCTTCACTACCTAAAGTTTGGCAGAAAGAAGTTAACATTAGGACATTAAGAATGTGATCTCCGAGGCATTCTGCATCATATATCTTTTGAATTTCAACGTATATTTTCCGAATAAAATTTACTTTTCAAATTAGTTTTCCTATGTTGTAATTTCGTTTCACTTAGTATGACGAAGAGCATGACACTACTGATCATTGGTCCAGTAAAAACTCTGACTTCTAAGTACGGATCTGTGAAATTTGTGTTCAATTTATTCATGCAATATTCTAAACTCCTATATTGAGGATCCGTATACTTCACGAAGATTTTTATCTGACTCGCTTTTAATGACAAGTGGGGGCTTTTATATACTCAGATAGTCACCTACAGTTAGTTTTGTGCGTTATATTCTCCAATAACACATTCAGTTTCCGGTGGTTTATTTTCCATCCTGATTCCTCTCCCTCCTGCTAAGCCATATATGCAAGCACTTATGCTTTGTGCACGCAAACCTGGAATTAATGAGACATTAGGGTGATCACAAATATTCTAAATCTAATTCTTGCATTTGAAGAGCCTTACGATTAGTTCGATGGTTTCATGTGCTTCATAAATTCAAGCGATAACTACTTGAAGATTCGAATGATTCTCAATAGAATTGTGCAATAATCCAGTTTTAAAACTCACTTTATTAGAGTCAATAAAATTTCTCCAGGTTTTGGGATCACAATCTCAACCAACGTCTGCTATGTAAGTACTGATACAACTCAGTAATAATAAATGCATTTCTCTTGTAGTAAAATGGGGAATTATTCACCCGATGAGGGAAATAATCAGAAAGATGTGGTGTTTAGATGAAGAAGATTCCATTTTGGTATTGAGGAACTTGACCAATCTACATTTTCTTTTCTTTTTAAGTATTTCAGCATTTACAACATAATGACCAATCTTTAGAGGAACTATTGTATGTGACTGTTGTTGGTGGACCTACTGGCGGAAATTACCCCGTTATGTGGTACTGCTTTTAAAATTGGTTTTCTGTTTGATTAATTGGTCTTTGATAAATTTATATTTGTGGAAACGGCTACCTTTGTCGTGCAAAAATTAACTGTCATGATAGTTATTTTTGCGCTCGCAACAAGTCATGGAAACTGAAAATATCCCCGGGAAAAAAAGCAAGACAACGTATTGATTTTAATGTGGACACATAATACAACTAGATTTTAACTTCACAAATACTGGACGTAAAATAAGAATTGCAAATGCAGATTTGAAATAAGCTTACGTATATTACGTAGGAAGAATAATGTTTTCCAGCAAAAATATATTACATGGTTTGACGTATATGCGTAGGGTTCATTGATTACGGACGGAATTCCACCCCAGTAAAGCAGCTAGATGTACTGCACTCACCCAGAGGGTATTAAACATTTAGAACATAAAAACAACATAACATTGTACACGATGCATTTTAAGAACAACCGCCAATACAATTAATTGTCCGATGCTATATCAATCTGGCCATCTGCGCTCTCCTAACATTAAATATAGTTGCTATTAGAAGAATTGAAATTATTGCCGGTCCTTATAATACAAAATATTAATTTTGTCACAAAAGATATTAAATTCTACAGAACTCTGAACAATGAAGAGTGAATTTTACTTCCTACAGGTATCTGTAGGAATTTAAAAACTTGGCCTTTTTCAACATTATATTCAAAGTATAGAATATTCCTCATCATTTCTATTTTAGATTATGTTATTTTCATCATAATATTTGTCGAAAGAAATACTGTTGATGGACGAATAAAAAATACAGAAAAAGATCATATCTTTGGATATTGTTTAGTCAGAAAGATATTAGAAGAGAAAAATATTCTAGAATTTCCGTTGTTTGATGTCGTAGGCAGTTGATTCAAGGATTCATCAATAATATAAGAAAATCCGACAAAAATGTTATACGTTTTCAGAAATCTTTCATTGCAGTTAGAGAATAAAAGTTGTTCACGAGTCGGTATGAAATACTTTATGTGAACGCCTGAACTGGTAAAAATAATTGCAAAAATCAACCTCATGTTATAGGTTTTACGTCTGAGATAAAACTAGGTTTGCTAATTATTCAAGAGCAGGTACATTATATTTTACTCCTTTCATTCGAGCTACTAAATATTTCTTTGATCTCTCCGCAAGTTTAAGGGATACAAAAAAAACGTAAACATTAACACTGAGATGTACATCATTGTACATAAAAAAGACACACATCCATGAACACATACATGTAGGGAGGAAAGGAGAGAGAGAGAAGAAGAGAAAGAGATGGAGAGAGGAGGAAAAATATCTCCATGTTCCCGGTAGATTCAGGTGTGATTGAAAATAAGATACGTCTATATAAATATAGACGCCATGCTTGATCACCAAACTCCACACGTTTTTCTTCATTCTTTCTATGTTTATTTTCTCTTAATCCGTTCTGCTGAAGAGTATAGGCTCGAAACGTAAAAGACTTTCTCACTTTACCAAGCGTCAAACTAATATACCTGCTTGTTGCTCATACACCTGTCTTTGTCTTTTGTTTTTCTGTAAATTTCAACCATATATATATATATATATATATATATATATATATATATATATATATATATAATAAACTAGCAAAAAATAAATTACTGGTTAATTCCAGTTCCGGATTTCTGGCTCTGCATAAGAAATGGTCTGCCTTCATCAGATATCTGAGTATAGTCAAGTTTTGGCTGCTATTTCCAGTATGGGGGTATCTCTTAGATATCCTTAATTATAATTTTAGTAATAATTATTACCTTTGAGTCTTTTATTCCCATTCTGGCCACGTGATAAGATCGGTATTTCAAATAAGGAACTTATCCTTATTCCTATATATATATATATATACACACGAGTTAGAATCAAAAATTAATTTGTGATCTTGTTTGTTCAATGTACATACACAAAAGCAGGGGATAAACAAGTACGTCATTTTTTTACATAGTCTCCTTCCATTTCAATGCACTTGGTCTAGCGGTCCACAAGCTTGCGTACTCCCTCCAAGAAGAAGGTCTTCAATTGGTCGTGCAACCATTTATGCAATGCTGCCTTCACATCTTCATCCTTTGGAAATCGACGGATTCGTAAACCAACTTAGAGCGGTCAAAAGATATGATAGTCGGAAGGGGTGAGATCTACGCTGTAGCAGGGTGTTCCAACTCCTTAAAATCCAGTTGGTTAATGAATTCAACGGTCTGAGAGACCGTGTGTGGGCGTGCAGTGTCGTGCAACAAAAACATTTTCTTCGACAATAGGCTTCGTCGTTTTTGCGTGAATTGCTAGCTTCAGT
>NC_142929.1:19992373-20039873 GCF_046866305.1 Octopus bimaculoides | reverse complement strand
TTCTGCTGCCATGGATTAAATGTCCCTGCGCGCCAAGATGTCTCTCTCTCACTATATATATATATAAATTACATGATTGTTCAGCTTTTTACCGAGCGACCTACATAAACGAGTTGTCAATAGCGATCAAATGTTCGTGCCGCACGTTAGCTTATTCTCTCCATCAAAACGACTTTGCCTGAACAAGTGGACGCGGTACCACGAGTCAGGTGTCGTAGTATATGTATATATATAGGGAGAATTAACAAAAAACAAAAGACGAAGACAGGTGGTGTAGACAACAAACAGATGTATTAATATAACGCTCGGAAAGTGAAAGAGTTTTTAACGTTTCGAGCCTACGCTCTTCCACAGAAAGAAACATATATATATATATATATATATATATATATATATATATATATATATATATAATAGGAAATTTCTATTTGTAAATCTCTCAACGAGAGACATTCAGTAACAGTACTCTAGAGAAAAGATTATTTGCCAATGAGGCTGAACAACAGTAACATTCGTCTTAAACCAGGACTGCCATGTTATATTGACAAATAATCTTTACTATATATATATATATATATATATATATATATTTGAAGAAAAGAAAAAGAATGACTTCACTGGTAGTTCTAAGGAGTTTAGTTAAATATTTGAAAAATTCTAATGATATAAATTGAAAAATAATAAATTAAACGGAATAGAACAACCAGTGAAGTCATACTTTTTTCTTTTTTCAAATATGCCTAACTGCACTAAGGATCTCACACATTTTCCAATATATGTATATACATGATGGCCGTGCACTCGTGACACCGAGAAAGACCATTGCTGACCTTCAGGAACATGGTGCGCTCTAGGACTAACTTATAGTTTGCATTTGCGGCTCCGTTGGTGGCTAATGAGACCTGCTCTTGACAAGCATACACAAATGCAAAAATTGCAGACCAAGCTTTCCCCATTCACCATAACTTTGGAGCAGTACGCTTGAGTTCTTCATGCTGAATACGTGTTCTCTCAAAAGCGTCGACTCCCTCCTTAACCTGCTCCCTCCATCTGTGGCGATGACAGACATTGTTTTCCCAGTCAGTTTCCTGCATATCACAGGACTTTAATGAGGACTTGACGCAGTCCTTTAATCGCAGCCTTGGTTTCTGCCGGGGTCTCTTTCCATTCACAAGTTCCCTGTAGAGAATGGTGTCAAGCAGGGTGACATCCTTGCTCCAACTCTCTTTTATTTGTACTTTGCTGCTGCTTTTACTCATGCTTTTGTTAAAGTTAGCTATCTGGGAATTCATGTTAGATATCGATCTTCTGACCGCCTCTTTAATCTGCGCTGATTTGCTGCCAATTCAAAAGTTTTCCAGTCTCTTATTCGTGACCTCTTTTATACAGATGACTTTAACTTAGTCACTCATACAGTGGATTATATGCAACTATTTATGAATCGTATTTCTACTTCTTGCAAGGCATTTAGGTTCAGCATTAGCCTCGACAAGACTGTTGTAATGTTCTAAACAGCACCATGAAATCCATATGTGGAACCAGTTTTCATGGTTGGAGGAACAATTCTGAAAGTGGTAGTCAAGCTTTTTCTACCTGGGCAGCGCACTCAGCCGTTCTTGCTCCCTGGATGACGAAATATATTTCAGGCTGCAGAGAGCAACTGATTCCGGTTTCTTCAGTCTCGTGTCTAGTCCCAGCATGGCATCACACGACAAACAAAAATTGCTGTGTATCGTGCATGTGTACTGACATCGCTCCTTTACTCATGTGATATATGGACCCTTTACAAATATCATGTAAGGATTATTGAACGCTTTCATCAGAGATGTCTCAGACACATTCTGAATGGTGGCAGGACCTTAAAAACTCCAGACACACAGGTCCTGAGGACAGCTGGTATCTTGAGTATTGAGATGATGGTGTACAAAGACCGGTTAGGTTGGACTGGACACCTTATTAAAATGAAGCATAGCAGGATCCCTAAGCAGATATATATATTTATATATATACATGTGTGTGTGTGTGTGTGTGTGTGTGTGTGTGTGTGTGTGTGTGTGTGTGTGTGTGTGTGTGTGTGTGTGTGTGTGTGTGTGTGTGTGCGTGTGTATGCGTGTGTGTGTATATACTGTATGTATGTATATCAGTATTAATAGCGACAGAAGCAGAATGGATACCAGAAGGTAATTTTTATCTCCAGCTTAATGTGGTTGACAGATGAAAACCGCCTGTCACGGCCGCCGGAACTGACACGTTATGCGATCACGCTTTTATTTGAGCTCTAAAGTGATAGAGATCAGGTCATGCCATAACAGTCTCCCGTCTACGATGTATAGAGTACCAGTGTCTGTTCCAGCACTGAATCTGTCTATCTATCTATCTATCTATCTATCTATCTATCTATCTATCTATCTATCTATCTATCTATCTATCTATCTATCTATCTATCTATCTATAGGGATGGTATTATTAAAATACCGCCACGAGTAGCAAGCGAATTATCAGCCGTACAGGCAAATTAATAAAATATATACATACAATATTAGATATGTACATATATACACAAGGGCACTACATGAGCACCTACACCGCTAAAAATAGAAGTCAAAAATACTTCTGTGCCACCGAATAGTTACAAAACTACTACAGACATGATAGGAAAAATTTCAGTGAACAATAATAACGTCTTACTTCTGCGAGGTCAGAACAAGTAATGCTGGCCAACATTATATATATATATATATATATATATATATATATATATATATATATATATATATATATATATATATATATAAATATATAAGAGGGTTGACCACTAAGTGGATATCCATTTTGTTAGAAGAAGATCACCTATGGTCTGACCACTAACAAAAGATTGTTCTCAAGAATTTTCTTGAGAATAATATTTTCTTAGTGGTCAGACCATAGGTGGTCTTCTAGCAAAATGTATGTCCACTTAGTGGTCAACCGTCTTATATATATGTAATATAATTTTTCTGAATCTTCATCTTTTTCAATTTGCTAGGCCACTGGTTTTAAATTGATATTAATCAAATTAATATTCAATTTTCCCCCCTATTATTTAAATATATATATATATATATATATATATATATATATATATATATATATATATATGTGTGTATATATACACACACACACACACATATATACAGACAGACAGACAGACACACACACACACACATACACACACACACACACACACACATATATATCCATTTACGGTGCATTTATCCATACACATACACACGCACACTAACATACATATACCTTTATATATGTAGAAAGGCAGATAAACACGAGTAGACTTAATGCGTATATTGACACGGAATATAAAATATAACTGGAGTACAGAATAAGGAATACAAAAAACAACAGCTGTTGCGACCGCACCATGGCTTATGTCGTAACCACATTCATCGCATAACGAAGATTCTTAAAAACCTAGAAATAACACGTGCTTCTAAGAATCCGTTATGGACGGCCAGTTCATGTGGGAAAGGCATACTTCATTGTATTTACAAGTACATAAGTTTACAGGAACAAAAGAAAAAAGAAAACAAAAGAAATAATGTATAACGGTAATTGGTAGCATAAATAAATGAAAAAAAAAAAAAAAAGAAAAGCCATTGAAAGCGATGCAGTAAAACGGGTCTATCAAACGGAAATACAGCTCAGTAGAGTGAGGAGGGTAGAAAGAAAGGGAGTGAGAGAGAGAATTATGATAGTGAATTATATCTGTTATAGGCAAGAATGAAAACAATTTAAAGCAGTTTTAATTAATTCAAAATTAATTAAAAATCAGAGTAAAGAAAACAGGCAAGTTAGTTCTTAAAGTAGAATTATAACGATTTAAGTTAATGACTGGAGGTTTTGTAGAACATATGCCTCCACACTGAAGTTATGTCAGGAATGCTATTTAGCATTAATACCTGCCCAGGAATTTTCGAGGCTCATTAGCAGATGTCTAAGTGAAAAAAGAAAGTAGTTACAAATAGACAGTATACATCCCACATTTTCCGGGATCCATACCGTTCGTGGCGCCTCCACCAGTCTCCTATTCATTAGTGTACCTCGTGCAAGAAGATGCATTCATCCAAAGTAAGATTGTGTTGCGCGTGGAAACAGCGTGATTTCGGTAAATGTTAAAGTGGTGCTGAAACTCATGCTAAACTGCTGTGACAGGCTCCTTATTCTTCATGTAACTGTTGTAGGCAAACATACGTTACTCTATCGTCCACAGTGACATGGCTTCATCCCAAAAGAAAAACGCTAAGACATCACGGACCGATTGATACCTGTCTGACATATGTCCCTTTCATTGGGTCTGAGTAATAGCCATTTCAAAGACGTCCATTCTATCTGCCCCACCCTGTATATATATATATATATATATATATATATATGCCCCACATTGTATATATATATATATATATATATATATGCCCCCCCTCTCTCTCTCTCTCTCTCTCTCTCTCTCTCTCTATATATATATATATATATATATATATATATATATATATATGAGAGCGAAACATCCGCAACTTCACTTGTTTACAATCAATTTGTATATGTGCATCAAAATCGCTTCTAGACATCTTGGAAACTCTAAGATTTATTACAAAATATGGTCCTATGTCTACGGCATCGGAATAAATGTTAGGATATTATTTCCAGATTGCGTTTAAACATTGGTCTGCTCTATTAGCGTTGATGTGGGGCTAAACGCCATCATCCATACCAGTCACTCCTTTCCACTAAGACGCTAGCGAAGTTTTGAAACGTCGTTCTCTCACTTACACAGCACTGCTTCTGTTTACTGTTAGTTGATATAAAACTTACTTCGAATTGCTGATAGTTAAATCCCTTGGTTTCTGCAGTGCTCAGTTGACCGATAATGAATGATTTCTACTTTGAAACGAGACTGCATGTTTTTGATACGTGTACTTCGAGGTCTATACAAGTATAAACTGATATCTTCTGACAGATGTCAAATAACAACAATTTAGGTTTGCTTAAATCTGATCGCAGTGCTTTAGCACTAAAGCTGGAGTACGATTTAGTAATAAAACAAGTTTGGTCCCGAATCTAAGGCATCTTAGAGTTTTACTACACGTAAGCTTTCAATACCGTCAAAATCACTTGGAAGTGAATCACGTTCAACACATTGAATATTATGAGACAATTGAAAAGAATGAGAGAAAACCCATCTCTTTCGAACTATAACGTTTCAAGTGGTTCTTTCAGTTTCAGCATTTTGTTTACGTAAATATTTAATTTTCCATCATTTCAACTCTGAGTGGTTTTAAGGGAATTTGTAAACAATTTGGCCTTAGTTGATCAAACAACGTTTATCATTCTCCAGTATATGTCGTATATAATGGAAGGTGATTATGCTTGTTACATCTGTTACATTACAAACATAAGAACAGGAGAAAGAAAACAATATAAAGAAAACTAAAAGTGTAAAATGTACATAATGTCTAGAAAGCCTGGATGTTGAAGTAATTGGCAATTCACATAACAAAAATGGAAAACGAAGGTGGCGGTGTATGTTTAAGAAACGAAGCAATAAAAGACAATGGCATCATCAAACAGCAAAAAATAAAAACAATGATGAAGTCGAATTAGCTCCTTGTTTACACAATTCGGCTCTATAGTATATACGTAATATACATAAATATGGCGGAATACAAACGGAAAATCGT
The DNA here is from genome assembly GCF_046866305.1 of Octopus bimaculoides. Classification (NCBI taxonomy): domain Eukaryota; kingdom Metazoa; phylum Mollusca; class Cephalopoda; order Octopoda; family Octopodidae; genus Octopus; species Octopus bimaculoides. The sequence continues at coordinate 20,034,144 of NC_142929.1, read as the reverse complement.
TTAGCAATAGTGCTAATAGCTATAGTAAAATTCTTAAATCGCACACGTCTTCTAATCTTTTACGCTGTTTGTTTTAGATCCATTGTTATTGTTCATAATGATGATGATAACGGCAATGAGAATTATGAAGAAAATCATGATTGCAATAATGTTGATAACGATCACGATGACAACGATGACGACGAAGATGATGGCGATGATAATGATAACGGCGGTGGCCATGATGGTGATTTTTCCCATGAATTTTGAAAAGATTTCTACAATGTATTTTCATTTTTCTTCCAGTAAACTTATGAGAAATTTACATTAAATAAATAGAGAATGCTTTCTCGCGAAGATTGGTAACAGAGGAATTACATTCCATAAAATCTGCTAGACATACACACACACAAAATAAAATTTGTTTTTATTGCGAACTGTCTCAAACTACTTAGAGAAATGCATAATCGATTGAAGTGACCACAGAGATAACTAGTTCTGATATGAACCCAAAGTAGCTGGCACGAGCTTTCTCGGTCTACTAGGAAAAAAATTCTATGCAGCCTTCACTTTACACTTTGGTCTACTGGGAAATGTTATATAGCATATGTCTAGAATAGGCGTAGGAGTGGCTGTGTGGTAAGTAGCTTGCTTACCAACCACATGGTTCCGGATTCTGTTCCACCGCCTGGCACCTTGCGCATGTGTCTTTCAACTATAGCCTCGGGCCGACCTAAGCCTTGTGAGTGGATTTGGTATACGGAAACTGAAAGAGGACCATCATATATATATGTGTATATATATATATAAGTATATATATATATATATATATATATATATATATATATATATATATATATATATGTGTGTGTGTGTGTATATATATATATACATATATATATATATATACATATATATATATATATACATATATATATATATATATATATACATATATATTTATATATATGTATGTATGAGTGTGTATATGTTTGTGTGTCTGTGTTTGTCCCCCCAACATCGCTTGACAACCGATGCTGGTGTGTTTACGTCCCTGTAAGCTAGCGGTTCGGCAAAATAGACCGATATAATATGTACTAGGCTTACAAAGAATACGTCCTGGGATCGATTTGCTCGACTAAAGGCGGTGCTCCAGCATGGCCGCAGTCAAATGACTGAAACAAGTAAAAGAGTAAAAGAGAGTAAAGAGAATACACTATGACTGGGTTAAAAAGAATGAGGTGGACATATTTGAAACTCACATGGTGATACACCTGCTCAATCACGACTGGCCTGGTGTTACCTACGGCAGCAACAGCATCAGCTATTACTGATCAAGTCAACAAGCCAGCATCTATGTTGTCGATCGCCGTCTGAGACACATTAGTTACATCTCGCTTATATTTTTACAGCGGAGGCGCAATGGCCCAGTGGTTAGGGAAGCGGACTCGTGGTCATAGGATCGCCGTTTCGATTCCCAGACCGGGCGTTGTGAGTGTTTATTGAGCGAAAACACCTTAGGCTCCACGAGGCTCCGGCAGGGGATGGTGGCGAACCCTGCTGTACTCTTTCACCACAACTTTCTCTCACTCTTACTTCCTGTTTCTGTTGTGCCTGTAATTCAAAGGGTCAGCCTTGTCACACTGTGTCACGCTGAATATTCCCGAGAACTACGTTAAGGGTACACGTGTCTGTGGAGTGCTCAGCCACTTGCACGTTAATTTCACGAGCAGGCTGTTCCGTTGATCGGATCAACTGGAACCCTCAACGTCGTAAGCGACGGAGTGCCAACAACAACAATATATTTACAGGCTGTTATCTTACAAAAAAGACGTGTACATTAAATAATGTCCTAATTTTCCGTAAAAGAGGATAGGATGGTCATTGTTGGGATGTATTTATGTTGTTGGTATTATTGCTGTCGTGTTGATGGTGTCGACAGATAAGTGGTTCTGTCTTCTTGCATTCTTTGCTGTGAACATAAAACCTTGGAAATAAATACGTCTTCTTTATCTATTTATTTATTTATTTATTATATTCAGAATGCAAAAGAGGCAAAATATATCCTCGATGGAAGTTGAGCGCAAAATGTTAGGCATTTAAATAAATACTCTACGCTGAACTAATAACTGCTTTCCTTTATCTACAACAGAAAATACAGAATGGAAACTAAATTTATTTCCTGAATATAGTATCTCATCTGCGTATGCGAAAAGAAAAAAAAAACGCTTTTACTAAATTGTAAATGTACTTTCAACATTTTCAAAATATTTACCTGCCTACTTAATGGCTCTCTACTTCTGTGCAAAACTATGAAATTTATATAAACAATTCTATTTAATTTTAATGAATGCAGTTAAATGGTTTACTACTTGTCCTTGGTGAAATTGAAAAGTCAAAAACGAAAATAAAAAGGTTGAAATAGGTCACAAGTATTTTTCAAAACACTCTAACGTTTCTGTTACCTGACACCAGACTACTGAAGTAATTTCTGATATGGAAACACAGTTATAGATTTTGAGAAAAGAGGGCAATCGATTAAATCAACAATAAATTCTTGGATCTTATTTTTTTAAACCGAATCGAAGAAACACGAAATTGATTTCGGCAAGATTAATTGTATAAAACAAAAATTACTGCCAGGTATTTTATCCGACGGTGCGTGTGTGTGTGTATGTGTGTATGTGTTTTTATACACTGCCTTGCATACACACTAAATTTGTAAGTATAGCAATTTATCTCGTCGTCACAAGGCCAAAAATTTTAGTGCGGGAAGATGAGAAAGGTGATATCTTATTCCTATGGAGGGACCGGTGTACCATCCAACAGGTCGGCTGCGTGTGTTTCCACAGGCAGGTCTTTATAAATATATTTCGTTGCAGTTATTACTTCTCTCGTCACTGCTGGCTTTAGTGTTGCAGTTGCTATCATTGTTGATGTTGTTACGGCCACCTGCCGTTAATGCTACCGTAGTTTATACTGCTGATGTTGTTGCTCTTGTTGGGATATCACCTCTGAAGTTCAGTACTTCGTCAAGATATTTGCTGTGTATATATCGCACTTAACGGATAATTTGTATATGTGTTAATGAGTCATATGTATGTGTTACGAAATTATTCTGAGTTATGTGTGTCTGCTGATTTATGTATTTCTTTAACCCTACGTTGCCTGTATTCTTGGGTGTAATTTCCCTTGGCGGTTGTCCTTGGTTTGCGCATGTAATGTTTTGTGTAATAACAGTTGTCTCTATGTTAGTAGGTGGTGACTGTGTAAGCAGCGATAGTGATAGTGATGATGTTGTTGATAGTATTTGTATTGTTACTGGACATGGTGATTGTGGTTTGATGTTAGGAGTTGTTTCTTCCGCCCGTTTGCGCATCCCCGTTTTCTGTCTCGGCGTCATTGTTTTTATCTTACTTGTATTCTTGACCGTTATTTATTGTCATTTGCTTCCTAGTTTGCGTCACACAGCATTTCTGTTTGTTTTCAAGCGAGGATGAGTATGTCTTGGGGCATCATTATATTCTTGATTTATTATTTGTGGGCTTTCAGTTTCCGTTGTTGTTGGTGATGTGCTGGTTTTTTGGGAGCAGTGATTCCTTTGTTGCTTTGTTTCTGCTATTTGCATTGTTGGTATTATTTTATTTATTTATTAATTATTTTTTTTATTGTTGTTACTGCTTAATAAGCGGCTGCTGGTTTTAGTGTTGCATTTGCAATCATTATAGACGTTATGCAGCCTTCAGCTGTTGCTGCTGCTTCTGTTAATATTGTTGGTGTTATTGCTGTCGTGTTGATGGTGTCGACATGAATGCGGTTCTGTCTTCTTGCATTCTTTGCAGTGAACATATAACCTTGAGATGGTATGTGTTCCCACTCAAGTGACACCTTGGCTTTGCGCCTTCCGCGGCCATGTTTTATGCCGAGAGACAAACGGATGCGGTTCGGGATAAATTCTATACTTTCTTCATTTATTTTGTATCTACAGCTCCATTCTCAAATCTCTGGCTCAATAAATTTTATTTTTGCACTCTCTTAACCAGTAGAATACTAGTGCTGTTCCATATGTCGAAGAGGAACACTGCCACAAACCATGAGATGTTTACATTTGGAATCTCATCGCCAATCTTTATTGTTATTATCCTACGGTTAATGTAGATTGACATGAAGGCAGTTTCATAATTCGTCAGTGTTGTGGAACCTGCTTGATTTCATCCTCCGTCACGAATCTCACCTCTACTGTTCCGTATATTTCCGCCCTATCGTTGTACGTTTTGGCGTCTTAAGGATGTTTAGCAAAACACCCATATTTCCAAAGGTGAATTATTCAAACCCCAAAGAATTCATCTCAACACATGGCTATGATGCTCCCCCACTACTCCTGCTCATGATCAGAGGTGCACATATCGTCAGCCACCAAGGGACATGCAGAACAGGTTAAGGTCAAACAACTGACTAGCAAATCTGTGGTATTAAGCAGAATATTTGCTGTAGCCCATCTTTTATACCAAGCCAAAACAATGCACATGATAACACTTCCAATTAGTTAAGATCAGAAGACATGAGAGCCACTGCCTCGTACTGCATCCGGGCATTTATTATTATTATTATTATTATTATTATTATTATTATTATTATTATTCGCTGAGGTCGACTTTGCTTCTCATCCTTTCGGGGTCGATAAAGTAAGTACCAATGGAACACTGGGGTCGATGTAATCGTCTCATCCCCTCCCCTAAAATTGCTGCCCTTGTGACAAAATTTGAAACCATTATTACTATTATCCTTGTTGTTCTTGTTATTACCATTATAATTTTTTTAATGGCGGCGAACTCGCAGAATCGTTAGCGCGCCGGACGAAATGCTTAGCCGCATTTCGGTCGTCGCTACATTCTGAGTTCAAATTCTGCCGAAGTAGACTTTCCCTTTCATGCTTTCGGGGTGTCGATTAAAGAAGTACCATTTACGCACTGGGGTCGATGCAATCGACTTTAATCCCTTTGACTGTCTTTGTCTCCTCTATGTTTAGCCCCCACCCCCCCGTGGGCAATAAAGACATGACAATAATTATTATTGTTGGTAAAATGCTTTGCGCTATTTTGTTCCTGTTTACGTTCTGAGTTCAAATTACGCCGAGGTCGAATTTGCTTTTCATCCTTTCTGTGTTTGGTGAAATTAGCACCAATTATACCCCGAGGGCGATATAATCGACCAGCCCCCTCCCCACAAGTTTCAGGCCTTGTGCCTTTAATAGAAAGGATTCTTCTTCTTCTTCTTCTTCTTCTTCTTCTTCTTCTTCTTCTTCTTCTTCTTCTTCTTCTTCTTCATCATCATCATCATCATCATCATCATCATCATCATCATCATCTTCTTCTTCTTCCTCCTCCTCCTCCTCCTCCTCCTCATCATCTTCTTCTTCTTCTTGTTCTTCTTGTTGTTGTTGTTGTTGTTGTTGTTGTTCTTCTTCTTCTTCTTCTTCTTCTTCTTCTTCTTCTTCTTCTTCTTCTTCTTCTTCTTCTCTCCTCAAAACAGCAAGAGATAGCTACTTTCGAGTAAAGGGTGTAGTCGATTAAATCAGCTGCAGTACTTTTCTAGTGCATAGCTTAATCGGCATCGGAAAAAGTTAAACGGTGAAACTGGAGTCATTTACCTCAGAACAGACATACAGATAGATAATAATTAGACGGTGTATACGTCATATGTTGTCCTGCTCTCAAACTACACTGCCATAGGAACAATAAAACTAAATAAACAATGAGAAATATGATGATAAAAATCAACAGATATAAAATGGTTGAAACGGTAGTCGAGGAATGCTTGATGGTGAAAAGAAAACCGATAGGAAGTTGCCTTATAAAAATAGAGTGCGTATATCTCGAAATAGATATATTTGTTTTATATTACTAAGGAAACAACCGCGGTGCTTATATATTTAGATGTGTGTGTGTGCATGTGTGTCTGTGGCTGAGTATGTGTTTGTGTGTACGTGTGTGTGTATGTTGAATTATATTCATGGGCGTTTTTAAATGCATATTTTAACTTGTACGTGTAATAAATATGTATGGAAGTTAACGTATGTTTTTGTATGTGTTTGTATGTATTGCAACGTTCAACGTACATGTAACCTACCTTCAACTTCTCAGCAAATTCACATTTTGCATCAAGTAATCCGTTCATGCGCAAAAGAAGCTTACATGGAACCACACCCTGTCAATCAGGATTCTGTTTTCCCTGTGGTATTATTTTTCCCTGTCTATATGTCTGCTAATTTCTTTCACACACATTCCTACCACATTTCTTGATTTACTCGCTCTAAATTTTGCATGTATAAAATATTCGAATAGAAGTACTGCGAAGATATATTCGTGTTTATTCATTAATTCCGAACAAAGCATGTCTTCATGACTGCTCAGTGTTTGCCAGTTCTAATACGTTCAACAAAGCGTATAATAAAATATTATAGATTTCAAACCGTTCGTAGATTGCTATGTTCAGAAATTGTTCCTAATGAAAATCTATTTGTATTACAGTTGCTGTGTGATAAGAAGTCTTCTTTCTAATTACAGGGTTCCGGGTTCAGTCTCAGCACGTTGCAACTTGGGCAAGTGCCTTTAAGTGAAGTCTTCGACTGACCAAGGCCTTATGAATGGATTTGGTAAACGAATACTGAACGGTGATTGTCGTATATATATATACGTTTATATTATAGTAAGAATGGATACATAATGGTGGAAGACCACAGGAACAATACCGTATATCCAGCGCAAGATTTAATATATATGTGTGTGTGTGTGTGTGTGCGTTTTAATGTACACGTTTTTAATATAATACATGTAAATTTATAATTTCATATCAAATTGTATCATATCGTATATATTTACCCATTATATGTTAAATCATACTGTACGTTTATATATCGTAATGTATTATCTTTAATTGTCATATTTTTATACAACGTGGAAACTATGCATGCTTATAAATATTTTTAAATAAATATTTTAAACATTCATGATATTTCTAAAGTTTATATCGTTGTGTATGCCTGTTTACTTTATTGTACCTTACTTTTTACACATTTTAGAGACAGAAAACTATAAATTTATTTATTGATTCTTGAAGGAATCGAACACACACACACACACACACACACACACACACACATTAGATCTTGCGTTGGATATACGGTATTGTTCCTGCGGTCTTCCACCCTTATGTATCCATTCTTACTATAACGTGAATTCTAGCTCATGCTGAGCACTTCAACTCTAGCCCGTTTTTATGTATTGTTATACTAACAATATATAATTATACAAAAAATTACAGCTTATACATTTATATATTCGTTTTGCAAGATTCTTGATGCGAAATCATGTGTTGAAAGAGATATTGTTGCATTTGGGAATGGTCATGTTGCCAGTTTAGCCAATAAAAACACACGCACTATATATTTGGTGTTAATTTCCTTCAGCTTTATTTTATTTTTTTACATTAATCGTATTTCTGCCAGAGTTCTTTCGTCACACTTCTGTGACCTAATCAGTGGTCCTTTGCTTTCTTCTTTTTTATTTGTGTGACTTTCCTTACTAACGATCAGTCATTTTGTAAATATATAAGCACCGCGGTTGTTTCCTTAGTAATATAAAACAAATATATCTATTTCGAGATATACGCACTCTATATTTATAAGGCAACTTCATTTTTCACTATCAAACATTCCTCAAAATGGCTGAGTGTTAGTAATGAAAGACACACAAATAAGAAAGAAGAAAGCAAAGGACCACTGATGAGGTCACAGAAGTGTGACGAAAGAACTGGCCAAAATACGACTAATGTAAAAAAATAAAATTAAGCAGAAGCAAATGAACACCAAATATATAATGCGTGTCTTATTATTGGCTAAACTGGCGACATCACCATCTCCAAATACAACAATATATATATATATATATATACATATATGCATATATACATACATTTACAGACTTAAATATATATGCATATACACATGCATATACGGGTACAGGACGTCAAAAAACGTAAACAACACGAAATACGTAAACATGGAAAACGAAACCGTTTAAGTTAATAAATGCCTTTAAAAGACTCCTGCATTTTCAGATTCCTTTTCTCATATTTTTGTACCCCAACGCTAATTTGTTATATATATATATATATATATATATATATATATATATATATATATATATATATATATATATATATATATATATATATATATATATATATATATATATATATATATATATATATATATATGTATATATATATATATATATATATATATATATATACATACATAAAAAGTGATAAAAGAAGCCGACCTGGATCTATATAGGGACGACGGTTTTGGAATAGTACAGAACAGAAATGGACGCAATATGGATATGATAAAGAAAAGATTGCAAAATATTTAGCCAAATGAATCTAAAAACTACGATTAACACTAACCTTAAGTACTATGAATCTGAGGACAAGCAAACGCAAGCCCCACTATAAGTCAAAAGAAAGTTATAGCGGCCTATCACTAATAATCAAAGAATTAGGTAAAAACATTACTAGGTGTGTTTCCAACCTATCCGCTATTAATGCAACTTTCAGAAAGGCACTCTCATACTACAGCGCCGCATTAGAAAGATCCAATTTTCAGAGTAGCATAACTAATATTGAATGAAATGTAGATACGCCAACATGCTTAGACAAAAAAAAAATATGATGGCACAGTCCTCTATAGAGCATGAATGTGGCCATGATCATTGCTAGAAAATTCCTGGAACTTATCGATGACTACTTCTCTCACTCACATACATACCAGTAGATCTTCAATAGCAATATAATCAAAGTTAGCTATAGCTGCCTTCCCAACATAGCGTCGATCATTTAAAATCAGAAACAATAGAAACATTAGACCCCACCATTCAAGTTCCTGTAATTTTAGATCTCCAGACAACTGTCCGGTGAGCAATAGAGGCATGCAGAAAAAATTATTAGTTTATAAGGCCAACATTGCGCATTTGAATGGAACTACAACATGATGGGAAACACTTTGATAGAAAGATATACGCAGCATTTAGCTTCGTTCAGAGACAAAAGCAAAAGAAGCACATCTTTCTCTAATATGGTACGGACACTTTTAGAGGAGAAATTCAACGACCCCTTATAAGCTGGAGCAGCATAGCTAAGGCCATAAAATATCATAGCAGCAACAGTGAACTTCTTAAATATGCAAGAAAGCAACTTTTCATACTTCAAAATTTCAGTCACGACATGCCGTCCAATTCACCATCATCCAAAGTAGATACGTTTGGATATCGATTATAAATACATTATGCATTTTCTCGACAGTATGCATAAAAGACATATACTTCCATGAAATTATACATATGCATATATATATATATATATATATATATGCAGAGCACATAGTCATGTCATCACGTAATTCTCAGGAAAGCATCAATGGATGAACATATGGATTTACAACTTTATGGAGCAAGTTTAGCGTCAAAAATCAGTGAAGTCCCACACTTGTGCTCATATCACGCATGAAGAAAATGTATAATGCTGGTATATATATATATATATATATATATATATATATATATATATATATATATATATATATATATATATATATATATATATATATATGTATGTATGTATGCATGTATGTATGTATGTGCATGTAAATATATAAATGTATCTATATGTATGTATGTATGTATGTATACATATATATGTGAATATATAAATAAATATATAGATATATATACATATGTATATCTATACACAAACACAAACATACATATATATATATATGTATATATATATATATATATATATATATATATATATATATATATATATATATATATATATATATATATATATATATATATTCACAGTACCATTATTTGTTAGTTCGTTACGTTGTTTTTACTGTTGTCTGGTTACGTTATTAATTGTACGTAACAAATTACATTACAACAGATATATAGAAACACACATATGTGGTATGATCAATAAATATCCGGACTGTTGCCATAATGACAAAGCTAAACCACGCAGAGTAAAGCCGTTAAGCACAGATTGATCCTAAACTCCGCTGTGCATATATGTACATATATATTTACATATATAAGCGTGTATATTTTTGTGAGTATATATATCTGTATGTGTGAGTGTGTGCGTGTGCACAATGTATGTGTATTTATATTTATAAATTTAGTTATGCACGAGCGTTCTCGCATTAGACGTTTTAAGAAATTAACGTTCGGTTCAGTCTGTTTTGACTGCTTCCTTAGCCAAAGTTACCAATCGCAGCGATGAAACTGACGAGAGAAGGAACACGTTCGAATCTTTCAGAACGAGGTGAGAATGAATAGATGCATTATTGCATGTCGGGTTTAAACGCTCTGACTTCCGCCAAATCTCAAATAGGTAAGAAGCATTATATAATCTAATTGCTCGCTGATGTTTTTCTCGGTAAGCATCTCTTTGTAGCAGCAGCAGCAGCAGCAGCAGCAGCATCAACAGTAGCGATAGTGATAGTAGTGGTGGTGGTGGTGATGGTGGTAGTAGTAGTAGTAGTAGTAGAATGAGGAGGAGGAAGAGGTGGAGGAGTTGAGAGAGAACGATGCTCTAGCTAAAATTGCTGTATCAAAGTATATTTTGAAGATGAACTTTGCGAGCTGCTATTAAGGTACAGCTGGACGGAGATAGGGATCCTTACTGATATTGAAAGATACATACATACATACATACATACATACACAGATGTAAAATCTTCACATGCCTACAATGATAGTTGTTAATTGTCTGAACTTTGCTACCGTTGATTTGATTGTGATAGTTATATCGTCGGCACACTGTGAATAAATAACAAAGTTGTCTTCGAATCTCTACGATACCTGATTGCCCATCCTGCGTGAAATAGCCAAACCGTCCTCCTTATCTAAACTTGAGATATTGAACAATAGTTCTCTATCTCCTATCTTTCTCTCTCCCCCCTCTCTCTCTACTCTCTGTCACCATCTTGATATACATATGATATAACCAACAACTTCTTGGCTTATTGTATAATTGAAGTTACAGATCTTTGTAAATTGCTTCTCAATGCCATGGGATATATAAAGAATAAAACGCAACCTCTGATATAAAGTAAAATGCATTTGCCAGCAGCTTTATGTCTCAATGATACAGCACAACCTAATTCCAATAGGACTGCAGTTCCAACGTGTAACCTTGACGTAGTAATAATTTTACGATTAATTTCACCAGGAATACTTATATAATGTCTATTCCTCACATGTTTGAAGGATTTACTCTTCTGGGATCGTTAAGGACATTAGACTCCCTGTCCGTATTGGGGATATTTCTTTAGACCATGTAACACAAATGCTTCCTATTCATTACACAGTCGCTAGTTTGTTCTCTCAGCTGTTTATGACAAAATATATTCATACAATGTACACTCTCACATGTATACGTACATATGCACGCGTGAGTGTGCGCGGGTGTATGTGAGTGTGTACATGTATGTGCGCGAGTGTATGTTTGCTTGTGTATGTTTGCTTCACGCTAAGGCTATACGCAAGCGCAATGGGCACAGCCACCTGTGTTTCGATCTTGACAGATGTTTATTAATATGTGCATTTTTATGAAAGTGAGTGACCTAATATGGTTATAAGCTTCTGCTGAACCAAGATTGTGTAAGATATTCTATAATAGATTTAGCTTTTTCACTTCACTTACAGAATGTAAATGTAATATTCTACCGCAGGCAATAGATTAAATAGAATGACGAGTTTGCTGACACCAATTTATCTTTAACATCCTTACTGTTGGCAAGTTCATCAATGGTCACCCAACGCGACATTAATGATTAAAACGTTTATTCTCCTACTCTGGTATCAACTTAATTTCCCTCACTTCGATATTTTCTGTTTTAATATTTCTTTTCTATTAGATATATTTCATGCCATTCTTCATTTCTCATCCGAGGTGTTTCTATTTTCAATAATAACAAGTTTTATATGTGAGTCAAAGAGCGGCCAACCTAGAACTTTTTGCGGCAATATCTAATTTTGAAGGAGAAGGCCGACATTTCTTCTCCGTATAAATAAATGACTAGAGAATCTCTAAGACCTAGCATGTAATATCGATTTGCTACAATTATAGAAGGTCTCAGACTTAAGTGAAATGCTGTAAAGAGGTAATGTGTGAAGCATGTGACTATTAGTATGATTTTCTTTGACTGTGTATACTGTTTGTTTTGTCCGTCAATATATGAGTTACTGTATATTTAACTATTAACTATGAACAATATATATATATATATATATATATATATATATATATATATATATATATATATATATATATATATATATACACATACGTACACGGACACACGCACACATATATATTGCTTACGTCATAAGAAGGTAGAAGCTTCGAAAGAAAGTCAAATAATTCATATTTGGACCTATGACGCTCAAAGCGGATAAAGCTATATTTAATAACGTGTGAATAATGGGTAAAGAAACCTTTAGTTAGGCGAAGTAAAGGTTGCGTGTGTTCGTTAAACATAACAGACGTCCTACCATTGAAACAAATCTATCCTTCGAATTATTCTTGCCATCTTAGAAACTTTATTCTCACCAGCGAAAATTGTATGTTGTTGGCGTCTGTCCTGTTTACACAAGGTGTAAGTTCGAGCTCAACGCGCAGCCTTTGAGGTTTTCTATCTAAAGGCATTTTTAACCAATTAACACACTATCGTTTATAGTATTATCTCCTTCGAGTTTCTCTTTACTTTTGAAAAAAATACTGTCTCATAAAGTATCCTTCTTTTGTCCTTCTTAGGCGATCATTTTCCATCTTCTGTTTTGTAAAACGGGAATAATTTAAATTTTCCATTTGCACAGATGTCTCGAAACATTTCTAAGAGATAAATCTTTGATTTCTTGCTTTATGCACGTTTACATAACTGGTTGGTTTACACCCTGTTTCTCCAGTGTAGATTTCGGTGCATTGCAGGTATGTGATGCAATGGATGAGAATTATTATTTGGCAATCCATGTTTGCATTCACTTCGAGTACCTTCCCATTCTTGAATTTTGGGGTCGTTCCTTGCTCAATTATTTTATATGTCCTTCCACAACTAGGACATGTGAAATAATTGAGAAAAACAAAAGAAATAGTTAATAACTTTACACTATTATATATATATATATATATATATATATATATGCGTGCGTATGTGTGTGTGAGTGCGTGAGTGCATGTGTGTATATATTTGTGCGTTTGTGTGTACATACATTTAGAGCTTATTGAAAGTGTTGCTGAAGCAACGATGTGTGTTTAAATATTCGTTTTTAATTAAGATATAGTTGTTTTGTAAATGATTATTGCCTCATTTCAGTGGATTATACTCATAATATGTGAAGTTTATTTAGCCGGCAGTTCTAAATAGAAATTAATTTTTCATGATTATGGTTATTTGTTCACTGGGAAGACAAGCGTAAAATTTACATCGTGCCAAAGAAATTACCTACCTACCTACCTACCTACCTGCCTGCCTGCCTGCCTGCCTGCCTACCTGCCTGCCTGTCTGCCTGCCTGCCCGCCTGCCTACCTACCTAGAAAAGTCGTTACTATACACACTCATGCACAGACATACACGTAGATGTGTAATAAGGTATAATTTCTTGAACAGTATGTAAATCTTAATTTACACTTCCTTGTGTCCAAATAACAATGAATATACGTTATGTTAAAACCTCTCCTAAAATGTCAGCATTATGCATCATAATATGCCATTTTGAGTGATGACCAAGTAATGAGCAAAGGCACAAGATCAAATGCAAACCCAAACAAAATCTAGAGAAAAGCTACTCACCACATGAAACTACCAACTATGTACTCAACTCCAGTAGTTAAATGGTATGACTGGTCCAGTCGTGGAACTTGTTAGATCATTCTTGAGGACACAAGGTGTAAATTTATATCAGGACAAGATTTTACTGTAAAAAAAGCAACATTTTAATTGTTTTTCTGTCATCAAATGCAATGGATGCAGGGAAGGCGACATGGGAGAAATTAAAATCACTTTAATAATGAGATTATATATTGATCGTCAACAAATACGTGATCCAAAAACAAGACAAATTCCACTTAGTGAACATCTGGACGCATACTCGAAGCCATGTATCCCAAATTTCTTGTCTTTCCCCTCTGTCAATTTACACACAATACACAAAACCAAACAAGATATAATAAGCGAAGTTCATTAATACAAAATGTACAATCCACTGCTGAACACGTAATAAAGATAACAGTAATGCACGATTTTCCTTTACTTATGAATTAATTATTGTAGAATGTCTAATTGTGTCGTCGTAAATAAAATCAAAATTCATGTAGTAGCTGTCATCTATCTTATTTTCTCCACACTCCGTTATCTTACTTACCCCACGCCTTATTAACAAAGAAAGGATATGTTGTATCATTTTCAAAGGGCGGGAACAAGTACTTACGGTAGAATAATAACCAATATTCATTTATAAATTTATAAGTAAGCAAGTATTTTAATACTTATTCATATCATTCTTTCCTAACGTCATATGACATATTCAGTACAGAAAAGCCTTTATGTGACTTTCTCACGTGACTGTCACATGTGCGTAATACATTAACGTTGACCAATCACTTTGTACATTAGCCGATAGCGTCCTGAGCTATATCCCTACTTTATAAACAAACTATTGTTATAACAACAGACAAAATAGTTATAATTCGCGACACAACTCCGTACACTTTTGAAAATCTTATGTGAAACCTGTCAGGTGCATTTCTATATTTTAATATATAATCAAATTCTAATTGATTCTACTATATTCACTTTGCATTTTCATTTTCAATTTCACTTCTTTTCCTCGACTGATTTGGATTGATGACGATTTATCCACACACACACATGTATAAATATTTATTTACATATGCATATATGCACATGTATATATATATGTGTTTGTGTGCATGTGTGTGCGTGCGCGCATGCGTGTAATGTTCAAGAATTTAAAGAAGAAGAGAACTAATATTCAGCTACCAAGAGATTATTCCCTTACCTCATTTCTGTAAAATCGTGAGTGCAATGCTCATAAAATTTATTGTAAGAAGATAAACACATAAATACTAGAAGATTTATCAGTGTTGAACAAAAATTAATTGGCAGATAGGAAACATCCAGTAGCTATTGCTGTAGTATTATCTCCTTCCGCATGCTTAGAGAACTATTTTGAGTCGGGAATAGATACGTGTTTACATACACAAGGAATCTTTTCTTTAAATGTAGAAAAGTACGCCAGAGATTATTGTTTTTCTAGTGCGTTAGTTAATTAATAATGCAACAGATGTATCAACTCTCATCTTAAGAGATACGTTAATCGAGCAGGGTAAGTCTGAAGAAACAATATAGATAATGAAAATTTATAACTTGAATAACATCAACAACAATCTCATTAATGATGATGATGATGATGATGTAATAATAATAATAATAATAATAATAATAATAATAATAATAATAATAATAATAATAATAATAATAATAATAATAATTATTATTATTATTATTATTATTATTATTATTATTGTTGTTGTTGTTGTTGTTTTTATTATTTTCATTATTATCATTATTATTATTATTATTATTATTATTATTGAGTTCTGATTTTGAGCAGCCAAGATAAATCCTTCACTCTCTGCCTGATGGATGTGCTTCTGGTCTACAGCAGCTTGTTTTCTACGAGTCACGTATTTTCTATGCAGTGGTTTTCATTCCTACCTATCAGCCAATTGTTCAAACATATTTTATTTTGCTACTTATTTCACGTTCTTTGCAACTACATTTGCCGTACTTCCATCATGCTGTTCAACCTGGGTATTATGCATAAACTCACTTGGAAATGTTTTGTTCTCCTTCATAACAGAATGAAGCTTCTTGCGTCTTTCATGCTTTTCAACGAGCTTTAGCATCCAGTCGTTAGATGTTTCAAGATATTTCACCAGTTCAATTGTGTGCAGTTTTGTAAGGGATTTCAAATTGGATCACGCCCCGACATTCTGGAGCTCTGGGTAAGTAAAGACGATCTGCGTCTGCTTTTGGATGGTGCATCTTTTTGCAAGGCAGTAGCTTACGGATTTTCCTGTCAATCTTCCTAATTCTGCTCATATTCCGGTTCAACAGATTGAAACTGTAAATAACAACCGGAACTGCTAAGGAATTTATAGCTAACACCTTCTTTAACTCGGATTTTAGGACTCCTTCTGTAACATTCCTTCCCGATCTTCTCTTTCATGCTTGCGTGCTGAATGGTAGAATCCTCATTTATTCCGAGGTAATATATCAGTTTGTTCCTGCTTGATTTCTTTTATGACTGTGCTAACAACCAACACCGATGAATGTGAGGTCTTCAATTTCCCTTTCTGGAAAGTGGTCTTGGTATATTTACGAAGACTAAATTACGTCCCGATGTCTTCACTGAATGCTTTCACAGTACGTAATAGACCTTCAAGTTCATTATCGTCTTTGCCATAGAACTTGAAGTCCTCCATATAAAATAGATGACTTATTTTCTCGTCACCAATTTTATATCCACACACTGTTCTGTTCTCGCCGAGTGTTTTCCGTACACCTAGTGCAGAGAAGCTCATTGTATGCATTCCCAGTTTACACACGCAAATTCACAGGTAAAATATGTATTTAAAACAAATTAATAAATAAATAAATTCATGAATGGATGTTGTTTTCACAGCGATAATGCTCTTCTCAGTACATGAGTCGTTCCAGTTGATACGATTTTTTGCATTTCCTGTAGGGATGGTAAGCCTGGTATCATTTTCAAATAGGTTTCAGTACCATTTTTTTTTATCATTCCGAGAGATTCTACAATCACTGGTACGGTAGTCGCCTTGAGATGCCACATTGTTTTCAATTTCTATTAGCAAGTCTTTATATTTACTGATCTTGTCAAATTCATTCGCCGCTATATTATGATCGCAAGCAATACTCATGTCAATTAATAAACACATCTTCTTTGTCTGATCTTTTATAATAACATCCGGTTTATTAGCGTTCATAGATTTGTCGGTATGTACGGGGAAGTGCTATAGAATCGACACATTTTCTCCCCCAGTCACAGCTTCAGGATGGTGTTTATACCATTTGTCAGCGGTTTTGTTTTATTATGCCGGCATATTGTACAGTGTAAATATTGGCCGACTCTGTCATATCTTGCTTTATATTCTACAGGTGCTAAGACTCTACACTCTGAGAGTAGTTGATCTATAGTTTCAATCTCATCGTTACAGAATCGGCATTGTGGGTCAGCTCCATTTTTTATCACATTGGCTGGATAGTTCTGGGTTAATAAGCTTTGGTCTTGAGCAGCCAATATGAAACCTTCACTCTCTGTTTTAAGCCATGAGCTTCGTAACCATTGATGCGTGTGATTCTGATCGACATCAGGTTGTTTGATATGGCCCACATACTTGCCATGCAGAGGTTTCTGTTCCCATCTGCTTATTATTATTATTTTTGTTATTATTATTATTATTATTATTATTATTATTATTATTATTATTATTATTATTATGATTGTTGTTGTTGTCGTTATTGTTGTTGCTGCTGCTGCTGCTGTTGTTGTTGTTGTTGTTGTTATTATTATTATTGCTATATTCCACGTTTGCAGTCATTGTCTTAAACAAACTACAATTATGGCCATCATCATACAGAAATATGTTAAATTTAGTATTAAATATAGTTACAGAAAATAAACTACTTTTTTAAAAGTATTTTCTAAAACAGAATAGAAAAGTTAGAGGGAGAAAAAGGAAGTTGGAGAAAGAAATGGAGAGACGGAGTGAAACGGAGAGAGATGGAAAGAGACAGGGAGAGACAAGGTGAGAGTGAGAGAGAGTGGAGGTTGAGAGAGAGAGATGGGGGGAGGAGTACTATGAGAACACATCTTTCTTAACGAGGATTTTATCCATTGAAAAGTATAGTCCATAAGAAAATCATCAGACAACTTGTTACGTTTCCAGTCTGAAATATGGTCATCGTAATAATTTTTTGTACTATAGGCACAAGGGTTGAAATTTTGGTGGGAAAGTTTAGTCGATTACATCGACCCCATTGTTTAACTAGTACTTATTTTATCGATCTCGAAAGATGAAAGAGCCTAAAGTCTAAAGAAATGACGATTAGCATTTCGTCCGACAAGCTAATGATACTGTGAATTTGCAGCACTTATGGTGATTGTAGTAAGGGTAGAAAACAGGTTAGATTGCAGTACATTATTTATTCACATAGACTGAGGTTTATGCTTAACCACAGCTAGAATAGATAAAATTCAAACCAATATTATATATTTGCAGAAGACTTGTACGAGTTGAATTCCCGTGCGAAGTGACTAATCCAATAATCGGAGAAAGTGGACACAGAAAAGTGCTGCTAACGGGCCTTAGATTTTTTGACTTAGACGGTAACAACGTGATATATTTTCTCTTTCTTTCACTTTTTCCTTCTCTGTGACTATTTCTCATCCTCTCGCAAGAAGGGAAAGTGTTCAAGATGTCAGATATTGTTTTTCTCATACCTTTTAAACTGGATGAAATGGATTATGGATCAAATTTTCCCGTCACAAACAGTTAAAGGGTATCCTGGATCACTGGTTTCACACTAATATATTAAGCTTGATTAGCTTTCTGTATCCATGCCTTGCAAGTTTCTGGACAGAATCGATATTTAAACACGATATAACTTCCTTTACACTCTGAAAGAAAAAATACGAATAATATCATAAATTAAAATTGCCAGTTTATGCTTAACTAGTAATTTCACCATTTCAACCATTTCAAAATAACTTCACAACAGTGGGCAAAAATCCGGAAGTTAGCAATGAGTTGTCATTTAAATTTGTTTAACGTCTAATTTATAGTTTCTCCTATTTTCTCCATTTCTGTCTGTATTTCTTTCTGTCCCTGTCTCTGTCTCTGTCTGCTTGTCTGTCTGCTTGTCTGTCTGCCTGTCTGTCTCTGTCTCTGTCTCTATTTCTCTTTGTTTCTCTCTCTGTCTCTGTGTCTGTCTATCTCTCTCTCTGTCTGTCTCTCTCTCTCCCTTTCTCTCTCTATCATCAGATATATATCGGAGGTTATAAATCTGCTTAAATTTTTAGAGTGTTTGTTTTTATTAATATCCATTGATTTAAATTATTTTCACCTGCTATTATTTTGAAGACACGTCTGACAAGGACGCTGGTTAGTCTTTGTCATCACCATGCATTAAATATGTGGCAGCTGATACCTTAATAAGATTAACGATCATTTGTTTATAATATTGGATTGTTGATAACTATCTGTCGCATTCGATACGTAATAGAGTTCATAATCAATTAATTTATTTAAAAGCTAAAATTTCTACTCGTATTTTAAGAAAAATTAATGACCGATTTTGTTTTGAACTTAAAAATTGACCGATTTTGCTTTGAACTTAAAAAGTTAGACACTTTTTCTTTTGGTGGATACTTGAATTAGCTAATTTTAGCTGACAGAAATACTAGATACTTGTCTAACAAGATATATCGATTTAGAAATGTCAAAATATTGTCTTCTATGCCAGTTATTCCCTTATGTTACTAGAACAATATTCCCAGGTTCTTGACTCAGCTATATATTAGACACCTCCATAATTCAGATGATAATATATATACCAGTTTGAGTAGTACAGTCATGACAAAACTGATGCGTCCATTTCTCTTGGATTTGTGGTATCCTGTCAGACTGAAATATCCCATGGCGTACTTATAGAGCACCATCTAGAACACAGTTTATCAACTCTGAACCATGCAACATTAGACTGCAATGTTGCTTTTTGCATTTCATATCTACATAGCTCCATCTGTTTGCAAGAACTTTTAGCACAACTATATCTTTTTCAAAAGAAAACATTCTTCACTTTGCAAGCCTCCATATCCAGGCGTCATTGTAATGTAACTTGATACCTCTCGCCTAATATTCACTGAGTTGATGAACTAAAGTCATGAAAAGATTTTTCAATGGAATTATGCCAAAATTCTTTACGTTAACAACAAAAAATACACATTCCCCATATCTATAAATAGTATTGAATAAAAGTTAAAGGTCTGAATGAAATCCGAGTAGAACATAATAAGTGGTAGGTTTTGCAATCACTGAGAATACTGGGAAAGACAAGCCTTTAACGTAGGAAAAAGTTAATCACAAAGATTTACGTTCTCTTATCAGAAAAATATTTTAGCCCATACCTTTAACTGCATCCCGCAACAAATATCACGCCAGAGCAACATGATCTAGCATCTACTGTTCAGATGGTGCTGTTGAAATCCATATATCCCTACTAGTAAGTAACCATAAAAAGGAAATTGGGGGAGAACTGAGTTAGTTGATGGAGGTGTCATATGTGATACAATCTCATGATCGGTAGCATATATACTCTCCCGTCTCTACCTCTTTTACTCTCTTGTATAACTCTCCAAGTCTGCTGAATGATGCATCTCTTCATACTTCACAAACGTTTGGCCTCTTCGACGTTCAACAGTAACCACTGCCCATACTCCTCATATTATAGAATATTGATCTTCTGGAACACCGTTGCCAATTCAATTTTCCTTGCAATAACCTACCGAGCCATTACTATATAAAAGTACGCATGTGCACACACATACCCACAGACACACACACAAGCACACACGCACTCACGCACACACACACACATATATGTGTGTGTGTATACACGTTTAATCTTAACCATATAGAAGAAGCACAGGGCTGGTTTCCCGGTTTCTCCGGCGAGTATATTCGGCCATCGACGGAACGCCGGACCATCAATGGATTATTCAACTGCATAGACGACGAACTGGAGAAACTTAAAATCAAATTTTTGCTCACGAACACAAGTCATTGACTAGTCTAGGAATCGAAACCACAATCTGATGATCATGAATCGAACACCGTAACCACTATATGCATACACACATTCATATGCACACTTATGTATATATATACATTTTTGTATGCTTACATGTATATGCACGATATATATATATATATATATATATATATATATATATATATATATATATATATATATATATATATATATATATATATATATATATACATATATATGTATATATAAATTACACACACACATGCACGCGCACGCACATACATATTCTTTTCTACTCTAAGCACAAAGCCCGAAATTTTGGGAGAGGGGGCCAATCCATTACATCGACTCTAGCACGCAACTGGTACTTAATTTATCGACCCCGAAAGGATGAAAGGCTAAGTCGACCTCGGTGGAATTTGAACTCAGAACGTAAAGACAGACGAAATACCGCTGCGTATTTCACCCGGCGTGCTAACGTTTCTGTCAGCTCACCACCTTACGCACACACACACACACACACACACACACTCACACCCACACGCACCCCCCACACACAAACACACACATACACACATAAACACACACATACCCACACACACACACACACACACACACACACAAACACACACACAGACACACATATATATGTAGTAGTATGGGTAGAATTAATTATCCAGTTCAAACATTTCAAATCTCTCTATCGACAAGAAAAGAACATTTGCAGTTAACAATGCTTTTATTTCTCTGATTTATTTCCGTATGTCATCCAATTTCCATTTCCATGGACTCGTATTACTAAAACTAAAGGCTTTTCCCCAGCAAGATGCAATATAAGGCATAGTTGATGCGTAACCTGATCTTTTCATCATCGTTAAAAGATTCATTGGGATCGTCAATAACCATCCCATTTATGTAACTGAATGGTGTGTGCCTTCTTAGCATTGTTGATGAAATTAACAACTTGTATTTGTATTCTACCTTGAAATGCTGATCTGTCAATTTCGATTTGTGCATTCGTTTCTCATACAATCGTGGTGACGTCACTGATTAAAGAGTTTTCAAAAGGCTTGTGCTGGTGAGCAACGAATGACGTTCGTAGTGACACAACAGTTAACAATTGCCTTTAATCGTCTATCTTTAATTTGCTTTAGTCATTGGATTACGACAATGCAGGAGCGGCGTTTTCTACATTTTAGTCCATTTGTGTGTGTGTGTGTGTGTGTGCGCGCACACACACACACACACACACACACACACACACGCACACACGTGCGCACACGCGCAATTGGCTCCTTTCAATTTCTGACCACTATTCCTCTCACAAGTCTTTAGTCGATCCGGGGCTATAGCAGAAGACAATCGCCCAGTTCACCTCGCTTTGCGATCGAACTTTAAACCATGTGGTTGTGAAGGAAGTTCTTCCCACACTAATATGTTACTATGTGCTGCTAACAACGCATTCAGTGTTTATAAATATAACCGTACGAATATCAATGATATATATTTCGTTATTGATGAAACTTTGAATTTTAAGTAGTTATATAAGTAAAACATCAAAAATATTGTTATAATAATTCGAAATCTCTAAAGTAAAAGGTGATAAAAGTCACCAGTTAGAAAGAGGCGACTGACAAATAATCTATGAATGTAGATGCAGCATATATTTGCTTTCTGTTAATGCCATAGATGGTATTATTAATGGTTGAAATCCATTATATAAATTGTACTTTCTTGGTCACGCTTTGCATAATTGATAAGTGAAATATATCTTTCAAATAATACATAGAAATCCTAATACACATTGCAAAAGTGTTTCTTGAAGTTGATTTATGTCATTGTTTAAAAAATGTGTGTGACCTTGTGAATGTATGTGTTTACATGTATTTAATTATAGATATTTAATTATCTATATCTGTAGATTTACATTAGTATATATACATATACATGCTTACATACATACATTAATGCATACATATATACAAATATATATATGTATAGAAGTGAATAAAAAAGAATGGATGGATCCACATTTTTTATTTCAAATGAAAAATGTTGTTCTATCCATTTTCTCTTAGTCATCTCTTTATATAAACTCTACGAATACTTTGGAATTCCAGATGTATATTCAATACAAGAGTATTCCCACTGGATTCTATAAAGGAACTTTTGAGGTAGCGAACCTCGGAAACGTGGTTGGAATTCCCGACATCCGATAACCTAAAAGTATGGATAGCTTTGCATATCATACTGAAAGATTTTTACGCAAATTTTATTCAACTACACAAATATAAATGTACATACATGCATGCATACATAAATACATACATGCATATATAAATACATACATGCATACATAAATACATACATGCATACATATTCAAACCATCACCGGTATGGTAATAATATGTAAAACTTTCCAGAAGTTTATCTTTTACGTATATATGTATGCGTGAGAAGACACACATAAAACAAGACATACAAATCTGCACGTAAACATACATACATAAATACATACAAAAATACCATGTTGATGTTGTTGAAATTCCAATGGAGCCTTGAATCTAGGTTAGGAACCGACTCTTTCTCAATTGGCAAGACATCTTGAAATAAGACTTAATAATGACGTACATACATATATCCTATATGTAGTTGATATAGATTTATATATCTAACATATCATGTTTCGATTACCACGTGTAAAGTGGTGCTGTATTACAACACGTTTACATATATCATCTCGAGTGTTAATGAGAATGAAAGTTACATAATTAATCACTGCTAATATTGCAAGTAATGATGATATCCCCTTTGACAAATTAACTTCTGTGTGCAAAGAAGACTATAATTTAATTGCTATTGCGCTCAAGTTTGGGTTATGAGCTATTGAGTAAGCAACTAGTTGGTTTTCATTAGTGTTGTCAGCAATGAGTAACTCATAACATTTTGAAGCTGCTCTAACGGTCTGAATAAACTTTTAACTAATCAGGTGTAAATTGCGATTCCCTGTGGATTGGCTACTGTAGCGAGTGTCGCTGGCAAGCAGCGAC
Source organism: Octopus bimaculoides (assembly GCF_046866305.1). NCBI lineage: Eukaryota > Metazoa > Mollusca > Cephalopoda > Octopoda > Octopodidae > Octopus > Octopus bimaculoides. Next base: position 20,010,105 of record NC_142929.1, on the reverse strand, counting down.
GCTATCGCAGGGTGCGGCTGAGCACCCGACTTGTTCTGGGATTTGAGGTTTACCACTCTCCACACTTCCGTCATCTGCTGCTTGTTCCCCTCCTTTTTTCTTCATTTTTCTTTTCTTGTTTTTCCTTTTCCTATAACATGTAGAGTGATTGCCATGCATGTTTAGAAGATATGAGGAGACATTAAAATATCTGTGATATTTTATTTCCAATGAGAGTTTCCGCTCAGATACGGAATTTCTAATATCAGAAGAGAAACAGATGCTGATGGAGATTAGGTTTTGGCATGTTTTCATACGCTTTCCGTTTTAATATGCAAAACTATACCAAGGACATTATGAAGTAAGGAAATCAATGTGTATGATAAAATTTAGAGAAATCCTGAATAGACGCAAGAGATTTTAAATATTATGAATAATTCCCATACTTCTGTTACTGTATAATCAATCATCCTTAAAGTTATATACTGATGATTGCTGTTATTTACATAAGGTAACTGCCTACTGTAGATATAATTTATCGCGTGATAGTAATAATTTCCATTGTGCTATGGAATGTAACAATGCACCTTTGAGATTTCCTGTTTTCACTTCGAAAGAGTCACCTTTGTGAAAATTCGAATGAATATACAAACAATTTTATTTTGTTTCTGAAAGTGTTAGATGGTTGCAAATGTTTGAGAATATATGGAGAATGATAATTAAATGTTGGTTTCAAAATAATAATGAATGTCCACACCGCTACATATGTTATTTGATAGAATCATTGAATATAAGATGCGTATTTTCAATGCACACTCATTTATTGCATACGTAAATGATTCAGTGACTTGATATATAAATGCAAGAATAAATGAATAAGATTATCAGCATCATGAACTGCAATCGTAGATAGCTTGTAAAATTATAGATATCTATCACGGAATATATCAATATTAGCAAATGCTATAATTAGATGGCAAAAGAAGATTGCATACATCGCACATACATATAAGATCAACACATTTATTGACACGTATACATATTTATTGACACGTATACACATTTATTGACACGTATACACACACAGCCGATGTCGAAGCTTGAAATGCATGTCTATTTTAAGGTGGTGAGCTGGCATAATAGTTATCGTGCCTGAAAAAATATTTGTAGCAATTTTCTGGCTTTACATTATGAATTCAAGCTCGGCTGAGGCCGAATTAGCCTTTCATTGTTTCGGGGCCAATAAAATAAAGTACAGTCAAGTACTGGGACAATATAATCGACTGAACTACCACCCGCCCCCAGAACAAATGATGCCCTGTAGCAATTGTAGCTATCGCTTTCTCTCTCTCTTCCTCTCTCTCTCTTTCCATACAACTATATGTATATATGTATGTGTGTGTATGAATATATATATATATATATATATATATATATATATATATGTATGTGTGTGTGTGTGTGTGTGTGTGTGTGTGTGTGTGTGTGTGTGTGTGTGTGTGTGTGTACATATATGTGTGTAGCGGATGTATATCTTTGGATATACTTATGCGTGTTTATATGTGCTTGTATATTTTTTGTTTGTCTTTACATATAACTGTATATCTCCAATTTCTTCTTCTTCTTCTTCTTCTTCTTCTTCTTCTTCTTCTTCTTCTTCTTCTTCTTCTTCTTCTTCTTCTTCTTCTTCTTCTTCTTCTTCTTCTTCTTCTTCTTCTTCTTCTTCTTCTTCTTCTTCTTCTCTCTCTCTCTCTCTCTCTCTCTCTCTCTCTCTCTCTCTCTCTTTCACTCAATCTCTGAGGCTCTCATCGACGCTGATAATCGCATAAGCAATTAGATATTTAGCAATACATACCTGTTTGTGTATTATCCGAGGATTAATCCCAAGTATTGTTTGAATAGCCGTTGTTAAAGAGACATGCAGAAGATAAAGCAGAGATAATTATTTATTCAGTTAATGCATACCACATACGAATGTGATATAAATATCATTGTTGAATATACATCCTTCAACGGGCCAGTATTAACATTAGCTCACTCTATTTCTTATAACGTAATTCATCGGTGTGTTTGTCTATGGTCACAGAGCAGAATAATTATCACATAATTCACTTCTCAGAAAATGCACACACACACACGAAAGCTTCCTACACAATTTCTGCTTACCAAATTCTCCTCAGAAGGCACTGGTCACCACCGAAGATATAATTGATGACAGTTGTGTTTTGCGTAGTAGAGTGTCATTGAACACATAATCACGAACCTGTTAACCCTAATCCTCATAGGCTACTTACTGCTACACTCTATTTCCCATAGGCGGGTAATCATGTTGATTTCGCTTCCTGCATACTTTGGATTGCAATTTGGTGTAAGCTTGAAATTTCACATGGTGTTAGGCTAATTCAAGTACCTTTAGTTTGTGTATTGAGTTCACTGTTGTGACGGTATATGTTCCACTGACGTCAGCATTTCTAGGTTATCTTCAGAAATTATCAAATGTTTTCTGGGAATTTGCTACCGTTTCTATGTGAGTTCTGTAATTAGGCCAGGAATTTTGCATGGCAGAAGAAAAATGTATTAAGTGGTTATATAAAACCGGTACCTCTTGGTTATCTCACCCCCATTAAAAACCTGGGTTATCTCCTTCGCGTTTAACGAGAAATATCAATACATTTGTTTATCTCCTGCCACTAAAAAAAAATTGTTTAACCCTCAATAAAACAAAAAGAAAATGAAAAAATTAATAAATAGAAAGAGTGAAAAGATGAAGCATCGTTTTGACTCTCTCTTTTATTTTTTCAGTCATTTGACTGCGGCTATGCTGGAGCACCACCTTTAGTCGGGCAAATCGACACCAGGAATCTTTTGTTGAACCGCTAAGTTATGGGAACGTAAACACACCACCATCGGTTGTCAAGCGATGTTGGGGGACAAACACAGACACACAAGCATACACACACACACTCATACATATATATATATATATATATATATATATATATATATATATATATATATATATATATATATGTATATATAGATAGATAGATAGATAGATAGATAGATACATACATACATACATACATACATATATACGACCGGCTACTTACCACACAGCTACTCCTGCGCCTATGATAATATTTTTATAAGAAATCATGCAAAACTGAAAATATTAATAAACATGAAAGCTGAAAAAATTAAACATCTTACTGAATCTGATAACGTTTTTATAACAAATCATACGAAGTCTATAGAGGAGGCCAAACGTCAACAGTTTGTTGAAATATTGAATCAAAAGAATCTAAGTCTTTTTTTTTTTCCAATCTCTTGTTGCCACCTAAACTCAATTTTTTAGTGGGGAGGTAACCCAATATTTTAATGGCAATTTCTAATGGGGGTGTGATAACCAAAAAATACCGTAGAATCTAAAAATACACGAGTAAATCGTGCATAAAGTAGCAAAAAACGTATACATGGATGCAATTAGCATATTAAAAGGTAAAATATGTTGGGGTTGGGATGTGACGATATACCATAAATCCTCGAGTATTATCCGCATTTTTTTCCCCAAAATTTAAAGGTCAAAATCCCTAGTGCGTACTATATACGAGGTTAAAAATGAAAAATATTTTCTAAGCAATGTCCGAGTCTCTATTTGCTGTCCGTCACTGTTTATTCAGACGCATTTTGTGATGTCGGGCTTGTAACTGATAGTGATAAATATGTAAAGGTAATTTACTTAATATTTATTTTTCACTGTTAATTCTTTATTTTCTGCAAAGTGCAGAAAAAAGCTACACGTTTGCATTATGTTATATATACAATAATATTAAAGAACGTCACCGTATATATGCTTACAGACCAAGTACGTTATATATACCTCCTTGACTGAAGTTAGAGAAGGGGCGCATATTATACACAAGGTTTAGGTTTTTCTGAGGTACAGCCTCCTAAAAATCCCCTGCGTATTATACTCAAGGTTGGACTATACTCGAGGATTACGGTACCTATAAAATTTATAGAATGCGTGAATAAACATAATGCGTGAATAAAAGCTTCAAAACTGTGCCAAATGTATTAAAACTGAAAGTCACGAATCCTCACGATCACAAATTTTGCCGTTTTGAAATAATAATAATAATAATAATAATAATAATAATAATAATAATAATAATAATAATAATAATAATAATAATGATGATAATAATAATAATAATAATAATAATAATAATAATAATAATAATAATAATAATAATAATAATAATAATAATAATAATAATAATAATAATAATAATAATAATAATAATAATGATAATAATAATAATAATAATAATAATAATAATAATAATAATAATAATAATAATAATAATAATAATAATAATAATAATGATGATAATAATAATAATAATAATAATAATAATAATAAAGAATAATAATAATAATAATAATAATAATAATAATAATAATAAGATGGATGTGCTACACCGGGCTCCCTATACAAAAACATATCTAATCCAATAACATCGATGGAATTAGCCAAAAGAACCGGTGGAAGATTTGAAGGAAGCGGTCTTTTAACGAAGATAATTTTTTTAAGAATATTTTTTATTCTTAAAAAATGAAATTTCACTGCAATACAAAGCACAGGACCTCCTATGCACGATGTCTCAATGAAACACGTGCGATCACACACGCAAAACCAACACCGGAAAGTTTACAAACTATATAAAAAAAAAGAAATGGAACAAAATAGTAAGTACATATATTGAATAATTACGCATACACTTGAACGTGTACACAATGATATATACGTTTTGATACCCATAGAACTACACATGCATCTTAATGTTTACAGAACTACGTAAAAATCACAGGACACACTTACGGATACGAAAACACATATCACAAACGAAGCAAAACCAAAACTTTTTTTTCTTTCTTCTTTGTTTATTTTCATTTTGTGAACAAATACAGACAGTGAACCATTCATAAGTTTAAAACGCCATACACACACAAAAATACACTATGCCTGGAGATAAATCTATCAACAAAAAAAATACAGATGAATACCGATCTGCTAGCCTTAAAAAACTACGCTACGAGCAATGTTTACATGCTGAGAACTCGGTGACGGTGTTGTCTCAAAAAACTGACCCTAAACAGACAAATCCGTCCCCGAATGTCAACGCCAAAGCTCGTCATGCCTCAATGATAACAAGGCAGATCACAAACCAGAGTGGTTATCGACCGAATCACAAAGGGCCACTCACTCGAAATAGATCTGCTAGCCTTAAGAAGCTACGTCACGAAAGCTCGGAGACGGTGTTGTCTCAAAAAACTTACCCTAAACAGACAGATCCGTCCCCTAGCGTCAACGTCGAAGCTTGTTATGCCTCACTGTTAATAAAACAAAATATAAACCGCAATGGTCATAGACCGGATTATAAAGGACCACTTACTCGGATAATGAACCAGATCCGAGACGAGAAATCTGCTACTGGTTCAAATCTTCCCGACACACAGGAGCTGGAAGTACCCCACAACCGGAATATTCCAACAGATGGCCATCCATGCTCGTCATCAAATAACCAAAAGAAAAAGAATGAAAAATGGTCTAGGGAAGATAATAAAGAAGTTCTTAGAGCCTTCTACCGTGCCATATATTTCCCTACAGATAAATCTAATACTGTACAAACCTACTTAAACTGGAGACAGAAACACCTTGCAGTAAGACCCTACATAGACAGTAATAAACTTGCCAACGTCAGAAGAAACATTATAAAAAAAAAATTACTAACTGAAGTAGAGATTGACCGAATTAAGCAAGCAGTAAAGGATAAAAAGAATGAAACTGCAGCTAAAGAAGATACTACAGAGGAAATAATTATAAACCAGCCCAAGGCTGATGAAAATACAGTAATAATTGAAAGAGTTAAGGTAACTGATAGGCAAAATAAAATACTCTCTGAACCAACCATAAACACTAAGGCAGGTGAAAATCAAATAGATGAAGGAAGTCATACAGAAATCGACGCAACAGAACTACATGATCTAAAAAATCAAATCATGATTGAATGGCTGAAAATTAAAGAAACTAGTATGAATGAACGCGACACTCTCCCCAAAATTCGCAATTCTAACCAAAACCTGAAAATAATTGGTAAAATCCGCCTTGCACTTAAGGATATAATTTCAGCTAATGATGTTGATATTACAGATCTCAACCACCTGTACTATGCATCCGCAAGAATCTCAACGATTCTATGTGGTGAAAAGATTAGAAAAAGACAACACTCCCACAAAAAGCCTTCTTGGCAAGAACGCATTCAACACCAAATTAAGCTGCTTAGATCTGACATAGAATGTTTGAAAAACCTTAAATTTGACAAGAGTATCAAACCTACAAAGACCCAAAAACTAAAGAAAAAATATAACATGAAAACCATAGTTGACATTGATGCCACCATAGAAACCATCAAGCAAAAGGTATGTGCTAAAGCTGCCCGCATAGCAAGGTATGAAAAGCGTGTTAAATTCTTCCGAGATAATAACATGTTCAAAAATAACCCCAAAAATTTCTACAGGAAGATAGGGAAAACACCAGTAACAATAAAGTCTGTCCCATCAAAAGAAGAAGTGCAAGAATTTTGGAATAAAATCTGGGCAGAAGATAAAACACACAATGAAAAGGCCCCTTGGATTGATAGAATAGCTACAGACCTAGACTCCTTAGAGGAGCAAAAGTGGGAGGGGGTCAGGGTAGAAGATATAAGATCTGCTCTCAGGAGGTCAAGCAAATGGAAGTCTCCAGGAAAGGATAAAATTCCTAACTTCTGGTTGAATGCCTTCCCAGAAAGCCATGAACTGCTAACAAAACTTTACAACGATGTTTTGCAAAATCCTAGTTTGATGCCCTCTTGGCTAGTTAATGGTTTAACATTCCTGCTTCCAAAAAATGAGGAAACAAACGAACCAAAAAATTATCGCCCCATAACCTGCTTAACAACAATGTATAAGACGCTAACATCTGTCCTAACCGAGTACACCTATAGTTTTTTAATAGAAAGTAGCATATTCCCTAATGAGCAAAAGGGATGTAAACGTGGATCTTATGGTTGTAAAGATCAGCTACTCATCAATAAGATGATCTTAGAAGATTGTCACAAGCGACACAAAAACTTGTCAATAGCCTGGATAGACTATAAAAAGGCCTTTGATAGCCTACCACATAGCTGGATTAGGAAATGTCTGGAAATGTATAAAATAGCTCCTACTCTGCGAAACTTTTTATCTGTAAGTATGAGATCATGGAGAACCACACTGATGTTGAACAATGACAATGAATCTCTAAATGCTGGAGATGTAAGAATTTCATGTGGCATTTTCCAGGGTGACTCACTATCACCACTCCTCTTCTGTCTAGCCCTAATACCGCTCTCAAAATTGCTCAATGATGCACAGTATGGTTATAAAATATTTGATAAAAATATAAATCATCTCATTTACATGGATGATTTAAAGCTCTTTGCAAAAAATGACCAACAACTCAAAGGCCTACTAGCGATTGTTAAACAATTCAGTGATGACATCAGGATGCAATTTGGCCTTGATAAATGTGCAAAAGCTATCTTTATCAAAGGAAAAATGACAAATACATCTAATGTGAACCTTGACCAGCAAAATGTCATAAAAGAGTTAGAACCAGCGGAGAGCTACAAATACCTAGGGGTAATTGAAGGGGACAATATCAAGCACTCAGTGATGAGGGAAAGGATCAGAAGAGAATGTTATCGCAGGGTGAGAGCAATACTGAAGACAGAGCTGAACGCGAGAAACAGGATCGAAGCGATCAATGCTCTAGCCATACCAGTCGTGACTTACAGTTTCAACATCGTTAACTGGTCAATTACTGAAATATGTAATGTTGACAGAAAAATACGAAAACTGTTGACAATGCATAGAATGCACCACCCTAAGGCAGATATAGAACGTCTTTATCTGCCAAGAAAAGAGGGAGGTCGAGGACTACTACAGCTGGCATTATCAATGAAGGTAGCCACAATTGGCCTAGACACCTATATGAAAAACTCTGAGGACTGGATGCTAAAACTTGTCTTAAAATATGAAAGCAAGAAGGCATCTTACTCAGTAACAAAACAGGCAAAGGAATATCTAAGTGAATTCCAATTGCAACAAATTCAAGAATTAGACGAACTAGAAACACCTACAGAAAAAGCTAAGCGCTTGAAAACCCGTGCTAAAATTGCTGCCTTAGCTATTATGACTGAAAAATGGCATGGAAAACCTCTCAATGGCAAATACCCAAAGAGAGCGAATAATGCAGATATTGACAAAGCCCTTACCCACCAATGGTTAATGGCCTCTGGATTGAAATCAGAAACAGAGGGGTTTATCATAGCAGCCCAAGATCAATGCCTACCTACAAAGAACTACCAGGCCAACATATTAAAGAACGGCAGCTCCCCATTATGTCGTATATGCCAACAACAAAATGAGACCATCGATCATGTTGTCTCCATGTGCAGTCTGCTTGCGCCTACAGAGTATCTCAACAGGCATGATAGAGCTGCACAATATATTCACTGGGTAATATGCAAAAACCTGGACTTGCCCCATGATAAAAACTGGTGGGAACACAAACCACCCCCAGTACTTGAAAATGATCACATTGCACTCCTCTGGAACTTCACCATTCAAACTGACAGAAAGATAGACGCAAATAGGCCAGACATCATACTGAAAGACTTCAGACAAAAATCATGCCTCCTCATTGATATGACTGTCCCAATTGATATAAACGTATCTGTCAAGACCTACCAAAAACTGAGCAAATATAAAGATCTTGAAATAGAAATTAGCAAAATGTGGAATCTGAAGACGAAAACAATACCTATTGTCATAGGTGCCCTGGGAATGACAGCGAAACGGGCTGATTACTACCTAGCTCAGATACCAGGAAACCCCAAAATGGCTGAAGTCCAAAAGATAGTGCTCATGGGAACTGCCCATATCCTACGTAAAATACTGTCTATGTGATCTCAGATGTTAAAGCAAACATAATTTTCTTATGGTTTCTTAAACATTCACTTGAACAAAACTGTACAAATCCAAATATATGGTACCCTAGGCATAACACCTACATGAACTTCTAACTTGTTGTCTCTTGAGGTCTCTGGGTGAGACTTGGATCCAACTTGTACAAATGCAAAACAAAAGTCAAACATAAAATAATAATAATAATAATGATAATAATAATAATAATAATAATAATAATAATAATAAAGACTACACCGGGGAAGTTTAACATGTGAGAACGATAAATCACTGCTCCGAAACTTATTCAAAAACATCGGAAATAAAGACATCGCATTGAGCCAAAAAATAGCTGACAAGGGGCTGGATTATATCCGAGTAAGTAATACTCATTGAAATTTATTTCTATCTTTCCAAATATAATGATGTATTTTAACTTGATACCTCCACTACCCGCACAGCGATCGTAAACACACGTGTTACATCAAAATCAAACCATCTTCGAACCCCAAAACACCATGTACAAACAAATTACAAACAGATTAAATAACACCGGTATTATTACACCCAAGAATAACAACCGAGAAGTGCGTACTGTAAGCTTGTTACGAAAAAAATACGAAGATCTGAACGTGCAAAACAATCTGACAACAGAAATAAACGAACCGGTACCCTACGAAAACGATGACCGTCAAAATAAAGGACCGGACGTTGTTCCTCATGTCCCGCAAACAAAACCAAAACGGCATAAATGGACACGTGAGGAATACATTTCGATACTATACGCCTATTTCACAGCAGTGCTCTACCCAAAAAACGAAAACACAACAACACATACATATAAAATATGGAAGAAAAATAATGTAAATATAGACCTCGATAAAACAATGAACCCTAACAAACTAGCTAACATAAGAAGATATATTCTAAAAGCCAAAAAAATATCAGAAATAGAAATAGAACAATTGAAAGGAAAAATACATCAGGAAAATCTAGATAGTAGTCACACAGCAATGCCAAATAATAATATAAACACTGAGATAGCAAAACACGAGGACAAACGTAACATTTCCGGCAAAAACGAAGTAAACAAGAAACAACAAACCCAGACCGTAGAGATGGATAATAGTGTACAAAAAGCACCAAACCAGAACACCACAGACAAACATATGAATGAAAAGGAAGGCAAAACAAATATAAAACCTGGAAATAACGAAGGGAAACCTAATAATTACGATACTATGAAAATGAAAATAACCAAAGAACTGAAAACCACAGATCTTAGAATGGACCACAGATTATATCTCCCAAAAATCAAAATAGACAATAAAACAACATCAATAATAAATAGCATAAACCTGGCCGTCACGGAACTAACAACCACAGAAACAACAGGCAATATCACTGAGTTAAATGACATAATATATGCGGCAGCCACTGCAGCCACAAAAGAAGCAGGATACTCACTCAAACCCATCCGAACAGGAGTTCTACCACCCAAACATACCTTGTGGATAAATAACATCCAGAACAAAATTAAAAAAAAGAGGAAAGATTTATCGATTCTCAACGAAATTAGTAAACAATCAACACTACTAAGTAACAAGAAGAAAACAAAAATACTGTACAAATACAGCATTACAGAAAAAGATTTACCTGAGGCAAAAGAAAAACTAAAGCAAGACATCCTTGCCAAAGCACAAAGGATCCGCCGGTATGAGAAACGCCAACGTTTCTTTGAACAAAACAAACAGTTCAAATCCAACCCCAAAAAACTCTACCAAGAACTGGGTAAAAATAAAATAGACATTACTTCAGCACCAACAGCAGAAGAACTAGAGAAATTCTGGAAACAAATATGGTCGGTGAAGCAACAACCCCAGAAAAGGACCATTAAAACAACGAACTTAGCACCTGAGCAACTCTGGGCCCCTATAACAACTGAAGAGGTAACCCAGACACTGCAAAGACTAAGCAACTGGAAGGCACCTGGACACGACAAGATCCCCAATTTCTGGTTAAAACACCTGCCAGCAATGCATAAAAAGCTGGCAGAAAACTTTAACAACATACTCGCAGATCCAGAGACAATGCCTGAATGGCTCACAAAAGGGAAAACCATCTTAATCCCCAAATCCACGGAAACGGAGAAACCACAAAACTATAGACCTATAACCTGTCTCCCTACGATCTACAAAGCCTTTACTGCAATAATATCGCAGAGATTGAGTAAACACCTGGAAAATAACAACCTGTTTCCAGAAGAGCAGAAGGGATGCTGCAAGGGCTCATACGGCTGTAAAGATCAATTATTGATCAATAAAGCCATAACTGAAGACAGCCGCAGAAAGAAGAAAGGCCTCAGTATGGCCTGGGTGGACTACCAAAAGGCTTTCGACAGTGTTCCCCACATGTGGATTCTGGAAACACTAGCCATAAACAAGGTGGCACCAATTATCATAAAATACATAGAGCACTCAATGAACAAATGGCAGACAGTGCTACAGCTCCAAACAAAAGAGGGACTTGTGAAAACGAAAGCCATCCCCATTAGAAGAGGAATATTCCAGGGAGACACGCTCTCTCCACTCCTGTTCTGCCTGGCACTCACACCTTTAACCGAATTGCTAAATAGAACTGGATGCGGTTACAAATGCTATGGAAAAACAGTCAGCCACCTTCTATATATGGATGACCTAAAATTATATGCTAAAAACGACAAAGAGCTAGAAACACTACTACAGACAGTACACGGCTTTACCAAGGAAATAGACATGAAATTCGGATTAGAAAAATGTGCCAAAGCAACCCTGAAAAGAGGAAAATTAGTTAAAAGTAGCAATATAACACTAGATAAAGCCAATGAAATAAGAGAACTAGACGAAAGCCAACCATATAAGTATTTAGAAGTCAATGAACTAGATAGGATACAACATACACAAATGAAAGAAAAAATAAAGAAAGAGTACTATAGACGAGTTAGATCAATACTAAAAACAGAGCTCAATGCTAAAAACAAGATAATGGGTATCAACACTTTAGCTGTCCCAGTTATAAGCTACAGCTACAACATCCTTAACTGGACACTAAACGAACTATGTAAAATAGACAAGAAAACAAGAAAAATAATGACAGGATATAGGATGCACCACCCAAAATCTGACATAGAAAGGCTATATATACAACGCACAGAAGGTGGCAGGGGTCTTATACAGCTAGAAAACTATTATAAAATAACCACCATAGGACTGCAAAAATACCTACTCCAGAAGCAAGGGAAGCTAATACAAATAGCCACAAAACACGAGCAAAACAAAAAACTGTTTTCAGTATTTAAGGAAGCTGACAAATACAAACAAGAAATCAATCTACCTAACAAATACGAAGAAGAAGAAGAAGAAGAAACAACAAAAGCTATAAAACAAATGAAATCCAAACTAAAACTAGAACAGCAACGGACCATGATAAAACGATGGCAAGAAAAGCCCCTACATGGTAAATACTGGGCTAAACTAAATGCGAAAGAAATAGATAGAGAAAAATCCCAGCAATGGCTGAGAAGCTCAGGACTCAAAGCAGAGACTGAAGGATTTTTAATTGCTGCACAAGACCAGAGCCTCCCCACCAGAAATTACCAAAAACACATAATGAAAAGAAATATAACAAGTAACTGTAGAATATGTGGAGATCGACAAGAAACAATAAATCATATTATCTCTGGCTGCCCAGTCCTGGCTAAGAAGGAATATATTCACAGACACGACAGAGCTGGGACCTATATACACTGGAAGCTATGCCAACACTATGGAATAACAACAGAAAAAAGATGGTATAAACACACGCCAGAAAAGGTCACAGAAAACGAGAAAGCAACCATACTCTGGGATATGCCAATACACACAGATAGAGAAATTAAGGCAAATAGACCAGATATAGTTGTCAAAGATCATGAAGGAAAAAAATGCTTTCTAATTGATGTATCAATACCAGCAGATGACAACGTTTCTCGAAAAGAAATGGAAAAACTTTCAAAATACAAAGACCTGGAAATAGAGATAACTCGAATGTGGAGTCTAAAAACAGAAACAATTCCTATCATAGTAGGTGCCTTAGGTATAATTAAAAAATACTCAGACAAATACATAACAAAAATACCAGGACTTACAAATATATGTAACATACAGAAAATTGCACTACTGGGTACTGCACACATTCTACGCAAAACACTTTCAATACAGTAAACATAAAAGCACCACAGCAAACCACAGCACATACCCAAGGCGCACAGAGCTGCGCTCGGTAGTGAAGTGAAAGCACGTTATAAAAATAAAACTTCTGAACAATAATAATAATAATAATAATAATAATAATAATAATGTGGAATCTAAAAACAGAAACGATTCCTATCATAGTAGGTGCCTTAGGTATAATAAAAAAATATTCAGACAAATACACAACAAAAACACCAGGACTTACAAATATATATAACATACAGAAAATTGCACTACTGGGCACTGCACACATCCTACGCAAAACACTTTCAATACAGTAACCATAAGAACATCACAGCACATACCCAAGGCACACAGAGCTGCGCTCGGTAGTGAAGTGAAAGCACGTTATAAAAATAAAACTACTGAACAACAACAATAATAATAGTAATAATAATGAAATATAGGAGGAATCATATTGACACCACACCTTTGTCAGAAATAGGGTTAAGCGAAATACTTAACACGACCTTACTCTGAACTATGTTAGCTATACCTGTATAATGTTATACAGATTCCAGCTAAACTGTTTTATGTTTTTATGCATCGAAATACATTTAATGATATGACGTACATATGATATGGTTGTTAAAGGCGTTGTTGTTCTCAGACAACTCCAGAATATTCCGTATCTAACATTATAATGATTGAACTAACCCATTCATAAAACCTTCATTGTGTCTTACTATCAGTAGAGTAGCTGGGACTAAATAGTGAACGAGCTTCCTTATTTTCTAAGTTACTAAGTTGTCATTGAACGAATATATTTCTAAAAGGTTGAATGACCGGCCGTGGTAATACAAAGAAATAATGATCATGGAGAAGAATGATTCCTTGCAGTGAGTATACAGAGCAGAATACCGAGATTTCCGTAACCTCGGAAAACCAAAGTGAGAACTGTGTTTCCCTTTGCTTTCCCGAGGTTACACATACTTAACAGTATATATATATATATATATATATATATATATATATATATATATATATATATTTATATAGATATAGATATAGATATAGATATATATATATAAATTTTTTTTTCAATTTTTTTTTTCTCCGTGTTTTTCTCCTTGTCTCCGTATTCTTTCTGTTGAAGAGCGTAGCTCGAAACGTCAAAGACTTTCCGTATTCCCGAGCGTCATACTAATACATCCTCTTGTTATTTACACCACCTGTCCTCGTCTGTTGTTGTTTTTTCGTACATTCTCCCATATATATATATTACTTTTGCCCGATTTGTCCCTCTCACACAAACGCTCACAAACATACACACATGTTCACGCACTCACGCATGTGTGTGTGTGTGTGTGTGTGCGTGTGTGTGTGTGTGTGTGTGTGTGTGTGTGTGTGTGTGTGTGTGTGTGTGTATTATTCTTTAAAAAGAAAGAATAGTGCTGACAGTGAAGGCCAATTTTCAGCTTTGCTTAGCCTTTGAATTAGGCTAAACAAAACTACTTTTGTAAAAGAATGTTAATTTCCGCACCTCCAATGAAGTCACTCAAAGTATCCATTCAATTAAGTCACAATATTCACATAGCAAGCACAAACCTCCATCATCGTTTTGAATTCTTCTGCTTCTCCCCTGCTCATCCCTTCTCATTATTCCTGCACTTCTCCTCCCACTGTTCTTACTCGCCCCTTACCCACGATGCACACTCTGTCTGCACCTTTAGCTCTATCATTGGCTTTATCAAACCTCCACTACTACCAATATTCAGTCAACACCCAAGCCACCGACTCCTTCCCCACCCATTCTATACACTCCAACCCCCTTAGGACACTCGTTGTTGTCATTTTACTGATTCGGATTTGATACATTTTGCCTTATTAACGATCTACGATTAATTCCACCCACCAGTTATGAGTTTCGGCCTTGCAATGAAGTTAAACGCTGTTTGAGCTGCACAATACGTGTGCCATTTTTTGTGACTCATGTCCTGTAGTGCAGTGCCACATAAAAGCACCGAGCACACTCTGTAAAGGGGTTGGCATTAGGAAGGGCATGCAACCATAAGAACCATGCCAAATCAGAATAGAGTCTAGGGTAGCTCCCCAGCCAGCACTGGTCAAATCGTCCAACCCATACCAGGAAGGACATTGGACGTTAAATGATGATGACGACGAGTGAAAACAAAGATGGAAGTAAACCCACTCCAAGCCAGTAGAATTAACAATAAACTGAGTCTACAACAAATACTAAAACACTAGGATTAACTCAGTTGCTACTCTAAGGGTATCTTTGAGCATTAATTCCAGAAAATGAGCAAATGAATGCCACAGTATATTTTAGGTATATTCTCATTTTATATTACCTTTTATGATTTACATTTTTTAAGTCATTAGACTGTGGCAATGCTGGAGTACCATCTTGAAAACATTTTTGTAAATCATGTTTTTATTCAATGGAAGTCCCAACTCTCCGGTTATACACGCATACATACACACTGGTACACGAACGGACTCAATCACCCACAGTAATATCTTTTAAAGTTTCAGCGCAACTGTTTTAGCTGACAATAATGAATCACTCCTTTCTTCCGTATATTTCCAGTTGACACCTCTGCTTGATCGCTGCATTTTACTTATTCTCCTGCTACCTTCTCCAAACTATCTTTTCTGTTTTCCAAAAAGGTCAAATGGTGTCGCAACAACAATTGTTTCAAATTACGTCAGGCAGGAGATACTTAAGAAAGTGAAGCAACACTTTGAAAGTTCAGGATTTTAATTACAGCTTCCTAATATTTACGTATTGTGCAGATAGCAAATATGCGACTGATTTACTTGACACACCAAATGAGTTAGATATATTTTACTCTTTTACTTGTTTCAGTCACTTGACTGCGGCCATGCTGGAGCACAGCCTTTAATCGAGCAAATCGACCCCAGGACTCATTCTTCGTAATCCTAGTACTTATTCTATCAGTCCCTTTTGACGAACCGCTAAGTTACGGGGACGTAAACACACCACCATCGGTTGTCAAGCGATGTTGGGGGACGAAAATAGACACACAAACATATGCACATACATACATACATATATATATATATATATATATATATATATATATATATATATATATATATATATATATATATATATATATATATACATACATAGATACATACATATATACGACGGGCTTCTTTCAATTTCCGTCTACCAAATCCACTCACAAGGCTTTGGGGCCCGAGGCTATAGTAGAAGACACTTATCTAAGGTACCACGCAGTGGGACTGAACCTGGAACTATGTGGTTGGTAAGTAAGCTACTTACTACACAGCCGCTCCAGCGCATATATATATGTTTGTAAATATTCTGATAACGTGCTTGAATGTGATTAGACTGTTCCTAATGTTTGTGAAATAACTATAAGGAAGTAATTAGAAAGTTCTATATACGAATATGGGTTATGAGAATAGGGATAGGTCCATCGGTTGTACATGCACACGCTATTCTGGGAGTGGAACCGGCTCTGAAAATTTTAAATAATTGTTATTGAAGTGTCGATACCTGTCCAAAAAATGCATGCACTAGCGGTATTATATACAATGGTGAGCATTTGTATGTATATAAATATGTATATTATTTGGTTTTATTGCTCACCTTGATAAAAGTAATAATATATATCTATACTATATATAAAACAGAGGTGTGTGTGTAATCGCTTTTCACGTGAAAACGGCTTCACTATTTACTTCCAAACTTGTGATACATAAATAATTTGATCTCGGATAAATGTTAGGCTCTTCATTTGATTTTTTTTTATCTCTAATTAAAAATAAATAATATTGCTTTATATTTAAGATTCACTTCTTTAAAAAGGTTTCTCACTGTCAACTTCCGGTACGGACGTGAAAAAACGGCGGCGTCTCTCACTCTCTACTACGATCAATTACTGGAGCACATATTTACGAAGTTCATAAATGTCAATATTCCGTACAAGATAGTTTTTAACATGCTTTTATTTATACGATTTTGGGGCGTTCCATGTTCATCTCATATATTCTCACTCTCTCTCTCTCATTCACACACTCCAGGTTTGACTTCGTTCTGAACTCGCACACTTCGTTAATTTCCGTAATTGTGTGTTTCTGTATGTGTGTGAGTGAAGGGGTGTGTTGTGATGTCTACGTACATACATAAATACAAATGCATACATCTTTTCTGTGTGTATACCTGCACATGTGTGTGTGTGTGAGAGAGAGAGAGAGAGAGACAGAGAGACAGAGAGATGTTTCAGTGACTCTCTCTCTCTCTCTCACACATACGTACAAGAAATGTATGACTATTTATGTATGTACGTATAATTGTCGACACACCCCTTCACTGGCTCTGTCTCTCTCTGTCTCTGTCTCTGTCTCTGTCTGTCTGTCTGTCTGTCTGTCTGTCTCTCTCTCTCTCTCTCACACACACACACAGCACACACG